>NW_015505501.1:897787-923959 GCF_001515645.1 Sinocyclocheilus grahami
GCCGTCAGAATGAGAGTCCAAACAGCTGATAAAAACATCACAATAATCCACAAGTAATCCACACCACTCCAGTTACTGTGATGTTTTTATCAGCTGTTTGGACTCTCATTCTGACGGCACCCATTCACTGCAAAGCATCCATTGGTGAGACAGTGATGTAATGCTAAATTCCTCCAAATCTGTTTCTGATGAAGAAACAAACTCCTCTCGGATGGCCTGATCGTGAGTAACTTTAAGCTAATTTTCATTTTGGGGTGAGCAAGTCCTTAAAGTATAACCTTGCTTCTTTTAAAAATCGTTTAGAGAAATAAAAACAGACCCAAACGAGACAATAGTTGACGTGCAGTAAGAGTATAGAGCTATAAAATAATAGCAGCTCAGATGACTTTGGCAAATTTGAGTACTGTTTAACATTATTATGATCTCTTCTGAGAATTTGTAAAATTATAGGAGTCTTTCCTCAGGAGAATCATCAGAGAGGCTGAAAAGAAGTAAGAAATGGCATTTGCAACTGGATATTCAGTAAGAACAACTGCAGGGACTTTATTCTATCCATCAACAGTTGACAACAAGCTAAACAAGCAGGAATCTAATTAAGAAGGAACATTCATTTTTATCTCAAATTGAGTTTAAGCAAAAGTGTCCATTTGCTTTATTTCATTTCATTTCTGTCAGGGAGAAACAATTTAGGCTTTTCTAGTATGAGAAACCAAGTCTAGAGACAGAACTGTACTTTTTGTATTTTCTCAGCACTCATTTTTGTGCACACCCATTAAGATTAAGATTGCAGTTTTTCATTATCAGTGCTCTCTGTTTGCATTTCTCATTTTATTTCCATTTGGAAAGTCATTATTCTGACTATTTCTTTCTAGTTTTACAAGACTGAACTGAGATATTAGTCTGCCAAATTATTGATTTGTTCCTTCTTGTTTAGCTTCCCAGTGGAACATTAGGTCAAATGTAAAGATTTATATTTTCATAACAATGTGCAAAGAGTAAGAACGTGTTCAAATGCTCCTTTGAAAGCTCTTTTGTGTTAGTGAAATCTTCACTCCTCCACAACCACAAGCCCACTATTTTGCACTCGCCAGCGACTCCAGAAGCTCCATTGTGTGGCAATGTACATTGCATACAGTACCGGTTGTGTTGCAACAATCGTCTGCATTGTGTTTGCTTCTTTCAGTAATACAGAGACACTGAGAGCAGTTTACATACTATACATACTGTCTGCTGCGCTGAGCCGCATTAGCAGTGATTTCCTCAGAAATTAAGGCATGCAGACATAGCAATTTGCCTTGTCTGATTCATAGAAAAATGCAAGTTCTTATTCTCAGTTTCAACCTTGTAAACCCCAAAGTATATAATAATAGTCTGAAAATTAAAAAAAATTGTTTAATTTAAATGTATATTGAACCATTAGACAAAATCTAGTTTGTGTATGCATTGTTTTGTTAATTGTCATTTTTTTAAACATCCTTTAAAGGCTCATTTATATGATAAATTGAAAAACATTTTTATCTCTTATTTTTATTAAGAAGCTCAAACTGTGCAAAAATATGCAATTTGGTGCAGATGCTATTATTTATATGGTCAAAAAGTAAGATGAAATTATGATAGCTTGTAATGTAAATCTTTATAACAGACTATTTACATAAAATGCATATAAATATCAGTTGTCACTCTATATCGCCCAATAATGTGTCTTAGTAAGATAATATTTAAATAATTAATAAATGACATTGAATATTTAAATAAATAGTTTTATGATCAAAGCTCTGTAGTTTTAAACTTATAATGCAATGCAATACAATGATGATTGTATGAACAAATACAAAGATGAGATGAACAAATAAAGGTTCCTCAAAAGCCTAATGGTCATATTTGATGTTCACATTTTAAAATGATTTTTCTTTATGTATGGTAAAATTAAGTGTTCATCTTGAAATATTACTAACAATGGTTAAGCTATTCTTTTGTTTACTTTGTTATTTGTTTGCATAACTGTTTGCATGTTATTCTAAAGAAATTAATTGTCTTCATAGTCTCATGAAATGAGATATCCTCTGAAACTCTATAGAGGCGACTGAGGCTCTTTTTTCTAAGGAGAAATATCTGAGGAACAGGAGGCCTGTAAGCAAGCCTCTCAATTTAATCTTATTCTCAGTACTGAAACAATTGAGATGTTAAATAGTCTGTCGTTTGTGTCATTTTTATTTCCTGTAGGAACTCAAGAGTGGTTAGATGCAGCAAATCCTGTTGTATGTGGGTAAAAGGTGGACAATCTTAAGAAAGGGAATCTGTGAGAAAAAGCCGTCAGGTGTGTTGAGGAATGTCAAGTGTGGTCCTGTTGAGGAAACAGGGCGGCTTGAAGATATGTGTTCATTTCCCACTGTGCCAAACGGCATGAATGAACTCGTTGCAAAGCCACAAATATGCAGTAAACAGCATTTCTGTGGAGGTTTTAAATGTTCATTCACTTCCTTAAAGACAAAGCATTCTAATTAATAACTTAAAATGTAAAAAAAAAATACTCAGTTTCCACCTAAAAAGAAAATAAATAAATAGGCATATCTTTTGGGGCATTTATTATTATTTGCATTTGCATTGTGATTTTTTTAAAGCTCACTGTAAAAAATGACCGTGAATTTAACGGTAAAAGACTGTAAAAATGCTACAGTAAAAACCTGTTAAATGGTTAACGGTAAATTCCTCTATTATATACGGTGAAAAACCTCAAATGTGGCTACCGTATTTTTTACGGTAAAATTCCGGCAACCACAGCTGGCGGTTTTTTACCGTAAATTTTATGGAATTTTCATTTACAGCTGTTTGGCATTCAGTCATTACTGATTCACTTTCACTTATTACATTCTCTTTAATGTGATGTGTAAAATAATACTCATCCAAGACGGCGATGAATCTGTTTACAGAGGAGAGGTTGAACAGCTGGCTCTGTGCACTTCCATAACTGTCTGGCTTGGGTCAGCCACCAAATCAGTCATAAGAAGACTGCAACAGACTGCTAGGACAGCTGAGAGGATAATCAGAATTAGCTTTATTCGCCAGGTGTGCGCAAACACACGAGGAATTTGTTGTGTAAATAAATAAATAATAAGACTTAACAATAAATAATAATAATGTGTATGAATCTGGAACAGTATAAATTTATGTACAGATTTGTGCATTATTTACTCTATATACAGCTGTATAAATAAAGAGTTATGCATATGTATTTACATAATACTTGAGAAAGAGGCAATATGATGAACACAATGATTCATGTGTTAGCTGTTTAAGCTGGAGATGGCAGGGGGGGGGGGGGGTCTGTTTTTATGCCTAGATGTTCTAGTGCACAGAGATCTGTAGCGTCTGCCTGAGGGGAGAAGTGCAAACAGGTTGTGTCCGGGGTGAGAGGGGTCTTTGATGATGTTACCTGCCCGTTTCTTCACTCTGGAGTTGTACAAGTCCTGAAGAGTGGGCAGGTGGACACCAATGATCGTTTTTGCTGTCCTAAAAGTCAGCTGCAGTCTTCTTAAATCTGATTTGCTGGCTGACCCAAACCAGACAGTTATAGAAGAGCACAGAACCGACTCAATAACAGCTGAGTAAATCAGAATCAGAATCAGAAAGAGCTTTATTGCCAAGTATGTTTGCACATACAAGGAATTTGTTATAGTGTCCTTTTTAACAGTGGAGTCAATGTGAGTGTCCCACTTCAGGTCCTGAGAGACGGTGGTGCCCAGGAATCTGAATGACTCCACTGCAGCCAGAGTGCTGACCATGAACGTGAGTGGGGGGAGTGCGGCGGGGGGGGATCCTGAAGTCCACGATCATCTCCACTGTTTTGAGGGTGTCCAGCTCCAGATTGTTAAGACTGCACCAGACAGCCAGCTCTTTAACCTCCTGTCTGTAAGCAGACTCGTCTCCGTCCTTGATGAGACCGAACGTGAGTGGGGGGAGTGCGGGGGGGATCATCTCCACTGTTTTGAGGGTGTCCAGCTCCAGATTGTTAAGACTGCACCAGACAGCCAGCTCTTTAACCTCCTGTCTGTAAGCAGACTCGTCTCCGTCCTTGATGAGACCGATGACTGTAGTGTCATCTGCAAACTTCAGGAGCTTGACAGAGGGGTCTGTAGAGGTGCAGTCGTTGGTGTAGAGCAGGGTTCCTCAAATCTTACCCTGGAGGTCCAATGCGGTGCAGAGTTTAGCTCCAACCCTGCTCAAACTCAACTACCTGTGATTTTCCAATGATCCCGAAGACATTGATTAGCATGCTTAGGTGTGTTTGATTAGGGTTAGAGTTGCCTATCTGTCAGAAAGCTGGTGATCCATTGACAGATAGAGCTAGGGACAGAGAGCTGGGTTAGTTTGGTCTGGAGGAGTTTTGGGATGACGGTGTTGAAAGCGGCGCTAAAGTCCACAAACAGGATCCTCACATAAGTCCCTGTTTTGTCCAGATGTTGCAGGATGAAGTGCAGTCCCATGTTGACTGCATCATCCACGGACCTGTTTGCTCGGTAAGCAAACTGCAGGGGGTCAAGTAAGGGTCCAGTAATATCCTTCAGGTAAGCCAACACCAACCTCTGAAATGTCTTCATGACCACAGACGTTAGGGCCACAGGTCTGTAGTCATTAAGTCCTGTTATCTTGATCTGTTGAAGATCTGTGAGAAGATGGGGGCCAGCTGGTCAGTGCAGGTTTTCAGACAAGCTGGTGTCACACTGTGTGGGCCTGGTGCTTTTCTTCTCTTGTTCTTTCTGAAGACCTGGCGCACATCATCCTCACTGATCTGAAACGTAGGAGTGGGGGAGAGGGGGGTTGCAGGAGGTGTTGAGAGGGGGGTTGCAGAAAATTATGTCATCTGCACTTGTGGCAGGTTGAACTTTTTTTGCTGACGAATGAAGTACAGCCTCTGTTGGGCCTTTTTCACAATGGAGTCCATGTGAGTGTCCCACTTCAGGTCCTGAGAGATGGTGGTTCCCAGGAATCTGAATGACTCCACTGCAGCCACAGTGCTGTTCACGATGGTGAGGGGGGGAGAGCAGGGGGGTTTCTCCTGAAGTCCATGATCATCTCCACCGTTTTGAGTGTGTTGAGCTCCAGGTTGTTGTGACTGCACCAGACAGCCAGTTGCTCAACCACTTGTCTGTAAGCAGACTCATCGCCGTCCTGGATGAGACCGATGACTGTAGTGTCATCTGCAAACTTCAGGAGTTTGACAGAGGGGTCTTTAGAGGTGCAGCCATTTGTGTAGAGGGAGAAGAGCAGTGGGGAGAGCACACATCCTTGAGGGGCACCAGTGCTGATCGTGAGAGTCCTGGATGTGAGTTTTCTCAGCCTCTAGCTGCTGCCTGTCTGTCAGGAAGCTGGTGATCCACTGACAGATGGAGGTGGGTACAGAGAGCTGGGTCAGTTTATTCTGAAGGGTGTCTGGGATGGGATGATGGTGTTGAAAGTCCACAAACAAGATCCTTGCATAAGTCCCTGGTTTGTCCAGATGTTGCAGGATGTAGTACAGTCCCATATTGACTGCATCATCCACAGACCTGTTTGCTCGGTAAGCAAACTGCAGGGGGTCCAGCAAGGGTCCAGTAATGTCCTTCAAGTAGGCCAACACCAGTCTCTCAAATGACTTCATGACCACAGATGTTAAAGCAACAGGTCTGTAGTCATTAAGTCCTGTGATTTTTGGTTTCTTGGGTACAGGGATGATGGTGGAACGTTTGAAACAGGAGGGGACTTCACACAGCTCCAGGGATCTGTTGAAGATCAATGTGAAGATGGATGATAGCTGGACAGCACAGGCTTTGAGGCAGGCTGGAGAGACACCGTCTGGGCCTTTGCCTTTCCTTATCTTCTGCTTTCTGAAGACTTTGCGTACATCATCTTCACAGATCTTAAGTGCAGGCTGAGAAACAGTAGGGGGAGGGAGGGGGAGGGTGTTTATGTTTTTATAATTCTGTAATCTTATGGTGTTTATGCCAGCTGAGTTTTAGATACTTATGCAAAAACATATTTTTATTTATGCAGTTGTATATACAGTATATAATGTGCACAATGGTACATAAGTCTTCTGATTCTAGATGTATGTTACTTTATTGTTCTTAATTTTTTCATTCTTAATCCAACTTATTTACATGTTCTTTCTACTCTTTTGTGTTTTCAGATTTAAACCAGTTTTGCTCATCATTTCCTACATTTTGTAGTTTAGTTTAGTTTTTAAAAATGCCATTAAAGTCCATTATGTAATTGCTTTACAACATGGGAGCATTAGTCATTTATTATTATCATTATTATTATTAATATAATTCAAATAATTTATTAATGTTATTATTATTGATATTTTAGTGCATAATACAAATTATTGTTATTATTATTATTAAAATACTACAAATAATGATAATAATTATTATTGTTAAACTAATTTATAATTATTATTGATATTGCATAATATTAATATTACTGAGGTGAAAACTTTTATGAAAATTGCCACAATGCTTAAAATGACCCTAAAATGGACTTTCGATTATTTGTCCTGAATATAATTTCTTTCTTTTTTTTTTCTTTTTGTAGTGACTTCTATGTCTTAGTGAGATTCAGTCAAGAAGCTGCATTCACATGACTGTCGTTGTAAAAATCTCTTGACTTTTTGTGTTATTGATCATGTGATTTTGAGCTAATGTGATTGTTCATGTGATTTGAAACTGATATTTCTTGATGAAACCCTCCGACTTACATTACGGTCGAATTTACTGAATCACATTTCTCTGTGAAATGAAGCCTGTTTAGACACGTCAATGAAAGGCTGGAGTTGATGCATTAGCCCTAAAAGCATCTCAGATACGGACAAGTACTACATGAGTAACTGGGGCAAATGTGTGATGTGTCCGTGTAATGTAGGACACTTGGACACACTACTGAAGGATGCTGGATTTGCCAGCAGATGGGTGTTAAGTAATCGGGCGTGATTCATTGTCTTCACGTTGTTTGCCATCTCTTGAGAAATAACAAGGAAGAACAGTATCCTCATTTACGACACAATTCACTTGTTTAGATCAGGATGCGCTTCCTGTGGCATGCATAGTGAACTGGTTTATCTGAATGGATTGTTATGCATAAACAGATAGTACTGTACTTCATGTTTACAGTGTAAAGTTGTGGCTTAGATCCTTTAGAGTGAAATGTGTGTTGACTGTTCATGCTGGAATGAAAGACATGAACCACACGAACACTGTGTAGTAATACTGCATGTCTCGAGGTATTTGAGGTCAATAATGACATTGTGGAAAACATGCCATATGCAGTAGCTCATAACCACTTATTGCAATTTATCATTTGTGCTTTGCTTTCTTTGTCCACACCTAAGGATGCAATTTTGCAAACAATTCCAGAGATTATATCTAATTATATCAGCGGCACTTAAGAGGGAATTCATTAAGAGAATTAGCACAGAGCCTTTTCATTACAAGAATGAGCTCTTATTTGCAGCTGTACTCAGAGTTTTCATGTCAACAGATTTAAACTTGTTTGCTAAGTGTTTTCTTTTGCCTTGAAAATGCCAACATAAGTCCTTTGTGTTCCCTGATTTGCAATTTTGAAGCTTTATTTATTTATTTATGCTACTACTACTTTTGTTGGTGTTATTGTTGCTGTTATTAATGAAAATAAAATAAAATAATAAATTAAAAATGACAACAGTAATTCATTTATAAACATTATTATTTGTATTTATTATTATTATTATTGTTTTTGTGTTATTTAATTATATTTAAATATATATTTTTAAATATTTATTTATCCAATGTTCTTTTATTACTTTTATTTTATTGTTTGTTTTACTCAGAGATCTAGCCATTTGCTGTACAATATTAAAGCATACGTCATTTATTATCATTATTATTATTGCTGTTGTTGTTGTTATTATTAATGATAATAAATTAAAATAATAATAATTATTAAAATAATTTCTAAACATTATTTATTATTATTATTTATTATAATTGTTGTTGTTAATTATATTTTAAGTATATATTATTTTCATATTTTAAAATATCAAATTATTTGTTTAATTTTTTTACTCAAAGATAGTTATTTACTTTACAATATTAAAGCATCAGTAATAATTTGTTGTTGTTAATGATAATAATTATTTAAAGTAAATGTAAAAGTTTTTAAATAAATGATTTTCTTTATTTTAATGTACTACTGTTTATTTTATTTTAATTTGCAATTATTATTATTATTTATAATTCATATTTATATTATTATTGTTCATTCCTTCAATTTTCTTTAATACATTTTCTTTTATGACTTTATTACTCAGGGATCCAGTCATTTGTTCTTGTGTGCTAAAGGTCTGTGTAACAGCACAGATAATTGTTCTGGTCAATATCGGGGGCCGTGTTCGTGTTATGTAACTCAAAAAGTGTTATTTTGTGAATTCCGCCTATTAAGTAATCTGGCATTTACTCAGAGAAGACAAAATGGCCTACATTTCAAAGTGACAGATGATGCTAGAAAGAGACTCCAGGCAGCCAACTGTGGGGCTATACTGATCTTGGAGAACAAACGCGTCTCTGTTCCTAGAATCTTTCCTCATCAGGGCCAAGAGACGACATACCAGCTGGCTTGATACGAAGATACAAAAAATTTAAACTGAAGCTTGACATGGTAACTGTGTGACATAAAGGCCCAATGTTCTTCCTTTTTCCTCTATCCATTAAGTACATATTCACAATGACCCTGGATTACAGTCAACTCTTTCTAATGTAAATAAAAAAGCAAGCCAGCAATGACCAGCATTGATTACTGTTTTCAGAATGAGATCTGCACCATAGATGGTTGCCATGGAGCCTCAGTTATTCCAAGATGAAACATTTTCAACTTAAAGGGTCATGAAAGCCCCCATTTCAGCACTGGCTAGTTCTCACCACAGTTTTAAAGGGGTCATATGATGCTATTTTAAAGATAATTATTTTGTGTATTTGGTGTTACAGAATATGTTGACATGCTTTAATGTTCAAAAAACACATTATTTTTCAAATACTGTACATTATTGTAGGTCCTCTATGCCCCGCCTCTCTCAAACGCGTTGTTTTCAACAAAGCCCCCTCCTTTGACTATGCACCAAGAGCTTGTAACACTCCAAAGAGAACGGAAAACTTGAAATCGCATCATATGACCCCTTTAAAATGAACCAGTTTTCTCCAACAGTTAAAATTATCGGATGCTAACATTGTCTTCTATGATGTGCAACACAAACACCTCTGCCAACATCTCAGAAAAAGTAGTCTGGGGTTTCATGACCCTTTAAAAACATTTCAGATATATGTTTGATATATACCATACTGATTACCATGTTTATATACAATGATATATAGTTTTGGGATTGTTCATCCAAAAATGAATACATTATTTACCACCCTCATTTTGTTCCTAACCCATGGCGCGCATGGAAACAAAAGCAGTTTCTCAGGATGACAGCTTCAATCACCATTCATTCACTTTTGTCATATGGAAAGATTCAATGAAAATGAATGGCAACTGACCTAACATCTTTAGTGCTCGACAGTAATGAGATATGAGGTGAAAACATGGTAAAAACTGAAGGAAAATAATGCAAAAAATCTTGATGTTTCTAAAACAGGTTTTGTTTTTTGGGACTAATTCTCACTATTAACTAGTTGCTTATTACCATGCATATTACTAGCATATTGGCTGTTTATTAGTTTTTATTATAGCACATATTAATGCCGTATTCAGCATGACCATATTTAAGATCCCTTAATCCAATCCCATACCTAAACTTAACAACTACCTTATTGAGGCAAAAGACGTAGTTAATAGTGAGAACTGGTCCCCAAAACTAAAGTGTGATATATTTTTTTTTAATTTTGTGTTGTGAAATGTGATTTAGAAAGGTCTCAGTTTTAGCGGTTTATGATTAATTCATAAGCCGCAAGAAGCTGCATTCACACAAATAACTGTAATAATTATCTTTTTGTGTTATTGATCATGAGATTTTGAGCTTATGTGATTGTTCATGTTATTTTGAGACACCAAAATTGAAGCCGTAAGGAAATAAGGAAATAGTAGGATTTTCATGTTTGGCTGAGCTGTCCTTTTAAATTGCACTAAAAGAAGGATAGTAAAGTCATGGTTGTGTCCTGAACATGGTTTTCCATGGTTTTTTTCTCTAAGGAATGGATTTTGCGCAGTTCATAATCTATAAAAGAAGCATTGGGAGCCATCTGTGTTCAGATGCTTTTGGTTTGATTCATCGTAAACCTTTCATGAGCTTTTCATTTATCTTTTGTGCACCCCGTTTATCTTTAAATTATGACTAATTATAACAAATGAGTTAATTAGTGCATGATGAAAAGACCTACAATGTGTCGTTTGTCAGTGAAGGTGTAAAGCTTCATTATTTCTTTTGTTTGTGAAACAAAAATGGGTCACACAGGTCTGTTCTAAATGCAAAAAATGAAATGCAATTAAGTAGTTTTAAGCAATGTATTAAAAACACAGTACGAAATCTGTTTTTTACTCGTTTTAATATAGTGCATGTGAGGGCTTGACAGCGCAGCGTAGAGAGATTACAGTAGGTGGTGAAACAACACTTTCTTTTCTTGTTTTTCTTCCCTTTTGTAAGCATAATGTGTGTTTTTGAAGTCGTTTCATCAAGCCCCTGGAGATTTACGCAATCGACTGCTTTGGCACTCAGATGCAGGGACATTGGGGGTAACTGCGCTTCAAAGAAGAAACAAAATACAACACCTCCACGATATTATTCATCTTTAATCTTCATACAAACATCAAGACAAGACAAACGGCGATTGCAGTTTTGCCACTGGCCTTGCATAATGAGTTTGTCGCAGCTTCCATGATGGCCTGGGAGCTTGACGTACAGTAAAAGGACAAAGCGCCAGTCACGATTATTGTAACGAACAATTAAATAACGTGTGTTCACACTAAGGTTGTCTTTATTAAATAAATAAATACTGGGTTCTTTCTGATAATAAGTTATGTCCATGGTATTGCAGGTCGTGACCACACAGTGAAATGCAGATGGTTCTTCTCGCAACACAGGGATGGGAAGAAACCGAACGTGCAGAACTACAGCATCGGATAGTTTCACAACGCAGCCCGTGTCCTTAAGCAGGAATGTTTTCACAGTTAAAGGAAATCTGCTCTCAAGAGAGCTACATCCAACCACCCCGCCTTGCTGAAACCTCCTTGCCTCAACATGAACACCTCCGTTTGGCTTCAACAAAGCAAGATTTCTGCATTAAAAAAGATCTATTTGTCACGATTTCATCGTGGCCTCTGGTTCCAGCCCAGCTCGGTTCAGTCCGTTTGCAAAACTCATACTCCATGACATCTCCTCCCATCTTCGACACTCCCGTCCAGCCGTATGTAGTCCACATTCTTGTCCTTTCAAAGTATTCCAGTCTGTCGCTTCAGTTGCACCTCTGCAACAGCATGTTAAGTGCATAGTCCATGCGGCTGCGCAGGTCTGCCGAGCAGCCGGACACGAGCAGGGTGCTGAGCCGCAGCGTGGTGGACACGCGGTCCTCGTTGATGTACGTCAGGAGGTATTCCTCGCTCTGATTGCACAGGATGATCTTGGTGTGATCGTGGTAGAAGTTGACCTGCAGGAATAGCGTGCGTTTAGCAATCAAGTAGCTTCACGTCAGCATTTCAGTGTGTAGATGCTTTCACATTCTAAAAGTACAAACGTGAAGTTTTACCTGGAAAGTGCCATCGTTGAAGAGCATCATGAGTGCTCGATCAGACTTGAGCCACTGAAGAAGATACAATCTGGGTTTGCCTGCATCTGTGACATTGGGTAAATCACCTCCCTGTTGAGGAATAGCAAGTAGTAATCAGAAAATCTGATGCAAATTGCTTAGTTGGGGTTTAAAGATACTCAATATTCAGTAATATTATCTGCACTGACACTACTGAACAAAACTTGAGCTGAATAATGACACTATTGATTTCTGTAGTACGGAGCCCCGCACATGGCATGCAGGAAAAAAATAGTAGGCTAAATTGTGCGCACGATTTACTATTTCGTTCCCTCGGTTTATAAATTGTGCACACGATTTACTAATTCGTTCCCTCGATTTGCTAAGTCGTGCACACGATTTATAAATCGAGAGAATGACTTAGTAAATTGTGCGCACGATTTAGCAAATCGAGGGAACGAAATAGTAATCGTGTGCACTTTTTAGTACATCGAAGGAACGAATTAGTAAATTGTGCACACAATTTATTTATTTTTTCTTGCATGTCATGTGCGGGGCTCCGTACTGTAGAGCTGCTTGAAATGACTTTGTTTCATAACTGATGAATTTTGCAACACTGACATTGTTTTCGAATTGAATTGAATAAACATTGAACTGACTAGTTAAATAGCTAAATAACGACACTATTTCTTCTGTAGAGCTGCTTATAGTCTGAATTGAACTTGTTTCACAATTTGATCGAACTGAACTTGAATAAGGACACCACTGCCTCTTTCAGAGCTGAGAATTTCTCACATTTGAAAAAGGTCTCTATTCTTTTTCTTGTTTGTTATTGTGAAACTGCTTTTAATCTGTACTGTATAAAGTGCTGCAGTATATAAACAATGGCGACTTGATTTGATAGCAATCACATAGCAACCAAGCGAGGACACTTACGTCCATCAAATTCTCCTCCATGTAGTGGGAGAAGTATTTTAAGATGGTGACCTGGCCGACAAACTGCTCTGGGGCTTCGGTAGTGGAGAAGACTGAACATTGTCCCAGCTCTGCATAGTAATGCACCGTCCTGAAGGTCAAAAAGACACGTTAGTCTTCGTGTAATCAATGATTTTTAAGCTAAAAAGGGATCTGGACATCTGGGATCTTCAACATACTTTTTGTCTGAGAGCAGGCTCATGTGAGTGCCGTTGTTGAAGAGAACGCCAACTGTGTGATCTGACAACTGGTAGCCAAAGCCGTACTTGTTGGAATAGTCCACCCACTTAGTCACCCACTGGAAGCTGCTGTTCATGCTCTCTTTCGAAATGTTATTAGCTGTGAATGAGAGATTAAAATGGATTATTAAAAGAGACTTTGCATTTGAGAAACCGATGGCGTTCAGATCGCCTGATACGCACCTTCCGGCATGTTCTCCAGACAGCCTCGCAGTACTCGGGCCACGGTGTCCGCGACGCTTCCCATTGTGCTGTCCTCAAGACCTGAAGACACAAAAAGCGTCAAAACCCATTAGATATCACATTAAAACATCCATTAACATCCTTAATTTCAAAACAAACAAACGGACAACGTACATTCGCTGCTGCTACTGCAGCTCCCGAGGGTTCCTCGCACTATCATTCGAATGCTGTCTTTAATGTGTTGTTTGCTGCTGGTGTCCTTCGCCGGGACAGCTGGTTTTCCAGCAGCTGGGACGGGGGGTTTACTGTCCTGTGGGAAATTATGGAATGTGGTGTTAGGTTACAATCTTAAACTATCTGCTCAACTCTGACGAAGGATGTAGGAGCTCACCTCAAGAGTTTGTCTAGAGGGTTGAGGGCTGATTGACGTTTTCCGGAGGTCAAGGCATAGTCTGTTTATGTCTTCCTCCTCCTTGGTTGGTTTATCTGCCAGAAGCAAGACGTTTATTAGTCTGATTATGCAATTTGGGTAATCCAGAAATGGTGTAGGGTAAACTAGTAAGTGCTTACTTTGAGTCTCCAAGTACTTGGCTTTGTCCTTCTTTCCACCGAACAGGGCGGCTGCGGCTTTCTTGAAGAAGCTCTTGGCAGGGCTGGTGTGGTGAAGGTCTGGGGCCGCATGGCAGCAGTTAGCAGACAGTCTGTCTGGTGTGAAACCCTGATATAAGAGGGAAAAAACAAGCTCAAAGCCACTGAATATTTCATTGTGTGGGAACTGGTCAAGATAGTTTCGTTTCCACAAAGAGACACACACCTGGCAGAAAAAGTCGTGGCGTAGGATGTCATCGAGTTGTGGCCTATCCATTGGGTTTTTGGCCAGCATACTGCTGATGAGATGCTTGGCTTGGGGCGACAAAGACGACGGCATGGAGTATCGCGCTTCCCGAATGCACCGGTAAGTTTCTTTAAGGTTAGTAGTCTCAAATGGAGGTCTTCCCAAAAGCATGGTGTACCTGTTGGGATGCAAATTGTCCATTATAAATAAGCATTTCCATGACATTTATGTGAAATCCAAGAGAAACGTTGGCCGATATACTTACATCACACAACCGAGCGCCCACACATCAGATTCACATCCATGCCCTTGCTTGTTGAGGACTTCAGGCGACAAGTAATTTGGTGTTCCACATATTGTTCTTCTACGGTTCTCGACCGGCTCGAGCTTTGCAGCCAAACCAAAGTCTCCAACCTTGAGCTCCATAGACTCGTTGATGAAAAAGTTACCTGGGAAGAGCAACAGAATTGGGGTTTATTACATTTACATCTATGCATTTGGCAGATGTTTTTTTTCCCCAAAGTGATTTGCATTGCATTCAAGTTAAATGTTTTATCAGTTCATGCATTCTCTGGGAATCAAACCCATGACTTTGGCATTGCTGCCGCCATGTTTGAACTACAGGAAGGCCGTATTATTGGGGTTTGAATGTATGTGCTAGTTGCTTACCTAGTTTAAGGTCTCTGTGGAGGATTTCTTGCTCGTGGAGATACTTCAACCCAGAGACGATCTGTCTTAGGTAGTACCGAACCTCTGGTTCTGTAAGCACCTTTCGGGCCTTGAGAATATGTGCTAGTGACTGAAGAACAAAAAAAAACTGTACATGAGCAACAATATTTCCTACAAGATCCGTTTCATCAATCGAAGAAGGACGTCGATAGGACTCACCCGTCTGCTGCAGTATTCAAGTAGAATGTAGATATTATCCTTGTCCTCGAAATGGTGGTAGAAGTGAACGATGTGTTTGTGATGCAGGGCTCTGTGCAATTCAATTTCTCTGTCGATCTGTCAATCAAACGGTTGCAAGCTTAATAAACAATTCAAGCAATGCAGTCAGGAGCAAATACGTGACAGCAGGAAAGCAAGTTACCTTTTCCCTTTGGTGAGGTTTGGAAACGCGCGTGTGTGGAATGATTTTGGCTGCATACATTTTGCCTGTGCTCAGATCTGTAAATTCATAGCATTTGGCAAAACCACCCTGAAAGAGAGAGAGAGAGCATGCATTGTAAGACAATGACAAACTAGAGCATTACATATAAATACACTATATTCAACTGGTAACCGCTTATGCATGATTTAGCAAATTTATGCATAACTATTGTTATTGATTTGGTTTATTGAAAAGAAACAAAACTCAAAATAAACACTTTCAAAGTACTATAGGCTTTAATATGTAGCATGGTATTATCATCTTACTGTACTATGGTATGTAAATGGTGCTCCAAAAATACTATGGTATTACTTTTTCATAAGTCAAATGTAAAATATTTACCTTGCCCAAAACTTTTCCTCTACAGTAACATTTCCCAGTGGCTGAATCCGTGATGATGCGTGACATTTCCTGCGTGGCGTGAGCATTATTATCCTCTGATTTCCCTCGTCTGCGCTCGGTGGGTCTGTGGTGTGTGTGTTCACACATCTTGCCGTTATTCACAGGCTGATGATGATGATGATGGTGTGTTATGGTCCTGAGTATGTCCATGCTCGAGTCCAGACTGCGAGGAATCAGCACAGAGCCTCGCTCTTATACACTGCACGCGCGCCGCTCCGCCCAGTTCTTTTTCTTTTTCACTGGCGCGTCACGCGGCGCTGGAACTAGACTCGCGTCTCTGAACAGAAATCAGTGTTATGGCTTGCGCGTTGACATATGGAATATTTTATTCCTGAGATTAGACATATCAGTAAAGCGCAGTTGTAATAACTTTTATTATACTAAATTGAAATGAAATGTATAACTTTAACATAGAAAAAGAAAATTCATTTTAATTTAATATTATTTCAGATTTTTCAATTATTTTATTATTGTTATTTATCTATACTTAAAACCCTCTGTATCTTACAATGTGTTTTGTAAATGTTTCAGACTTTTTAACGCGTTTTATGCACTTAATATCACTTTATTCAATCTGTCCATGTAGTTTGTTACAATATTTTGTATCTATAAGTTTGATTAGGACATGCATGAGCATGTTTTAGAGACTGTATATTACAGTAAAGTTCTCCAGCGCCACCATGTGGTGGATTTACACTAGTTGAATGGATTTGGTTTTGTGGCGCATGTATGACTCATACTCCTGTTACACACAGCCAGCAGATTTCTAATAATATTATTGATTTAGCTATATGAGAAGCATTTAACCTTCATAGATCATAATGTTATATTTAGAGTCTAGATTTTAGAAATCAAATAAATATGCTTGTGTTTTTACCATTTTCCCTATATATTTACATAATGTCATGGTTAATGCATATGTGGTGTTTATTTCTTCTTTATAACAGCTTTTCTTTTTGCAGGATGCGCTCAGCATCTAACAGTGAGTAGGCCTATGATTTGACTACAGTGTTAAACATTCACGTCCAGAATTCTGCCCTCAAGGATCCTTTATTCATCGAAACGGCCATCAGCTTTCAATGTTCTGCAAATTAAGGTAACACATTTTATACAATGCATTGCTTTTTTTTTTTTTTTTTTTAAGGGGTCTTGGGGAAGAGGGGGGAAATTTTTTTTTTTTTTGAAGTGGTCTTGAGGAAGAGTGGGAAAATGTTTACTTTTGTTTGGATCAGCTGAAGTGTGTTGATGCTGTCCTGTGGTTCTGAGAAGGCTGGTTTTCAAGTCCTAATATATAGAGTGGTTTACATGCAGAATTCAGTTATTTATAGTTCAATTCAACAGGTAAACATGTATAACTCAAAGAAAACATCTTGGAGCGCTACTTGCTGAAAGGACCTCCGTTTAATAGTCCCAGAAGGTGTTCTTTGGTACGGTTCAAAATGATAGAAACTACGGATCCAAGGCACTTCTTCCAGTTCCAAAATGTTAAAAAGCCTTTATTCAAACATGGCTCACTCTAGAAACATTAAAAATGACTAGAACACTGCACACTGATGCATTTCGGCCATCCAGCCTTCCTCAGAGTGTGTCGTAGGTAAACATTTATATTGATTGCATGCAAACAATGCAGATTCACAGCGCGGGCTTATTAAAACACATAACAGTGTCAAATTAAAAGCAGATCCCATTTTCACTTTTTTTTTCGTCTATTGCTTTTCATGTCTAGCTGACCACATGTCTCACGAATTATTCATCAGTGATGTCAAACTGCAGCCTGGAAGGTTCTTCTATAGCAGGGTGTAAAGCGTATGGAAGAGTGAGGAGCGTGTGTTTGCAGGGTTAGTTTGTGGACTGCATAAAACACAAGCTTTATTTTCCAGCCAACAGCATCAGTTTTAATTGAGGGTAAAATAGCAGGCAGTGTAATAAGTATGTAAACGTGACAGATCTATTCTGGGTATACAAGACATGCCAGGCAACTTCTTACGAAACAATTATGAGACAAATGATCCATGATGATTAGATGTTTATGTATTATATCCCTAATAACCATCCCAACTGAATGCAAGATAACATTTTGAGAGCGTTTCATTCATGCTCCTACTGAATTTTAATATGACAGACATACAGTTGAGTGCAACAAAAAAACAAAAAAAAAATCTTAAAACCATGTTGAAATTCTTGGATTGTGTTTCATTTGAACCTTGAAATAAAGTTTTAGGATTTTTTTAATGTCAAAATAAAGGACTATTTCAGATTCAGTAATGTATCTGTTTCTAACACAAATCAAACGTGAGTTAATGAGTGGCATTGATCATGTGACTCTTTGTACTGACAGAAAAATGTGAAATTCAAGATGCTTTTTGATTTAGTATCTGTAAGATTCAAGATTTCTTTATTGTCACTATACAAGTATAGTGAAATTTGAGCAATCCTAACAGTGCAGTCACATGTAACTTAAACATCTGTAATACAAAAACAAGTAATAATAATAATAAAGTATGTTATTACTACACAATACAAGACAAACAATAAACAATACTATTCTATTATGCTTTCATTTTAATTTTACCTTTGTTTATTTTTGTTTGTTTTTTGTCATTTTTATTATCTGTATGTTTTAAATGTGTAGAGTTTTTTGTTCATTTTTATGTTTTATTAATTTAATTAATTTATTAATAAAAATTATTAATTTAATTTATCAAAATATTTTTTATATATTTTAGTTATTACAATCATTTTTGTTAATGTTTGTTTTAGTTGAAGCGACAAGATTTTTTTTGAATAAAATAATAATAACCTTGCTTAAATCATGCTGGAAATGCTAGGAAACTCTGAAATATATGTCCGTTTTTTAGTTTAACTTTTTAATTAAATAGCAGAAAATGTCAAATAGAAGCATTTTCATAAGCGAACTCAGACTTTTTGATTCCAATGTACAGTGTATTTGAGCAATCCTAACAGTGCAGTCACATGTAACTTAAACATCTGTAATACAAAAACAAGTAATAATAATAATAAAGTATGTTATTACTACACAATACAAGACAAACAATAAACAATACTATTCTATTATGCTTTCATTTTAATTTTACCTTTGTTTATTTTTGTTTGTTTTTTGTCATTTTTATTATCTGTATGTTTTAAATGTGTAGAGTTTTTTGTTCATTTTTATGTTTTATTAATTTAATTAATTTATTAATAAAAATTATTAATTTAATTTATCAAAATATTTTTTATATATTTTAGTTATTACAATCATTTTTGTTAATGTTTGTTTTAGTTGAAGCGACAAGATTTTTTTTGAATAAAATAATAATAACCTTGCTTAAATCATGCTGGAAATGCTAGGAAACTCTGAAATATATGTCCGTTTTTTAGTTTAACTTTTTAATTAAATAGCAGAAAATGTCAAATAGAAGCATTTTCATAAGCGAACTCAGACTTTTTGATTCCAATGTACAGTGTATGTCCAATACAAGGCAAGAAATGACTGAAAACAGTGCATCGATTTATTTAACATCACACATCAGCTTGCTTTGGAATAGTATTTGGAAATTCATAGATTTGACAGTCACGCAGAACCATTAATCATCTGTTATGTAAGGCTTTTATAAAGAGCAAAATATCTCGATTTCTGAGCTGCATGTGGCTTGTTTGTCACCATTGAGAATGGACCGCTCACTGGAGACCAGAAGGCTGGTTCGGGGCTGTGATTAGTGAGAAGATGTTCTGGACGGTTCTCTAGCAGTGTGGACATCATAAACCCAGACCTGGTTTAATCCAGATCCAGCAGTGCAGCTGTGGGGCCAGTGAGGAAAAGGGAAACGGCACACAATGACTCTGGCATCCTCAGGAAGTTCCTTTAACAACTCTTCCAGAACCCCCATCTGCCACGTTAACACATAAATCATGATTAAAAATCTTCAACCCTCAAATGCTTTACAAAAAGTCATGCTATAAGATGTTTTGCTAACACTTAGGTTTATTATAGTGAACTTAAACTAAAAGCATTAAAAAATATATTCCTTACTCTAAATAAACACTAATTGAAAGAAAATGTTAAATGGAGTATACGTGTGTGTGTGTGTGTGTGTGTGTGTGTATGCAAAGTAAATGTATTTTCCAGCTACATTTTTCATTTTCATTTAGTTTAACTTGTACTACAATAGCTAAAACTAAAACTGAAAGAAAAATTAAAAGCTATATACAAATGACAAAAAATAACAAAAACGAATAAAATGTCAAAGTTATTAAAACTTTACATTTGAAGTAAAAGAGGAAAATACAAAAAAAATAATAAATTCATTAAAAACTACTATAGTATATAAATGATACTTTAACAATTTACAATACATTTAAAATAACTAATGCAATAGCATTTATTAATTAATGTCAATTCCAATTTTCTTTTATTAACAATTAATGCATCATGAATTAACAATACTATATTTCTAAATTAACTCAAATTAATAAATGCTATAAAAATAGTACTTTTTGTTTATATCTTATGCGTTAACTAAAGTTAACATATTGAAGCTTACGTGCATGATTTAATGCAAGCAAGGACACAAAAGAAGAGTCAGCATTTTATAAAAATGAAACTTCATGAAATGCATGTGGGATTTGCAAGTAGAGAACAGACAGAAAATGAATTAAATGATCCTATAGCGCCCCCACATGTCAATCCAGCAGCATACCACTGCAGGAGCCAGAAACACTGTCACGTTTCTGAATTTGGACAGATTAGTCTGAAAAATCAAAGAGCTGCAGTAAGGAAAGCTATAGACGCGTTTGACAATGTAAAATACTTGAAATACATACATATAAAGCTTGCCTTCAAGAAGTCCTGTTTGAGGAAATGAATATCAGTGTGCGGTACTCCACGCCACCATGCTTTACTCCTTGAACAGGCCAATAATATGGAGTTTATTTCAAAACCTGTGCATTGAAATCCCATTGACGGTGCTGCAAAAGCCTGCATTTCAGAACAGGACAGTTAATACATGAGATTAAGTATAAGCTCCAAAACCATTTTATCCATGACTTACCAAACGTCCATCGCCTGATCCCAGGTCAGCCAGATGGCCTTTGCGTCCTTCTAGAAGCTTGATAACATTTAGAGTTTGTTCTTTTGTTGAAGGTAAAAATGGCACCTGGGAGAATATCATACCAGACCTTTTCAGCTTCCTTAGCTTGTCTCAACTTCTCTCTATTAAAGGGAGAAATGTGCAGAAAGTCAAAGCACCTTTAGTCTGAAAGGGATTCTCAGTCCAGGCATAGACTCTAGCGAAGGCAGATCCGATCAGTAAGGTGACTGAACCACCTGCTGCTGTGCTCCTCAAGGATGACCTCAATACAGTCCTCCATACTGTAAGCATCTCAGGGCAAACATATTGCTTTTTCAACTTAAGTATCCACTGTATTGTTTGTAGGATTGAAATTAGAATCAGAAGCTAACAGAATTGTGTATGGTTTAGTATGGTTACTGTCTGCTTTAAAGGGATAGTTCACCCAAAAATGAAAATGTGATGTTTATCTGCTTACCCCCAGAGCATCCAAGATGTTGGTGACTTTGTTTCTTCAGTAGAACACAAATGAAGATTTTTAACTCCAGCCGTTTCAGTCTATCAGTCGTATAATGCATGGCAATGGTAACAAAATCTATGAGAGTAAAAAACACATGCACAGACAAATCCATATTAAACCCTGCGGCTCGTGACGACACATTGATGTCCTAAGACACGAAACGATCGGTTTGTGCCAGAAACCGAACAGTTTTTATATAATATTTTACCTCTAATACACCACTATGTCCAACTGTCTTTTGGCGCGCGCACGGCATCCGGTGGTATTGTTTAATTGAAATCAAGTTCAAATATAATATAAATAAATATTAGGTGAAAAACAAAAAATTTCAAACAAAGATTAGAGAAATGAGAAATGTTGCCTTAGCAACTAACTTAATTACTAACTAAAATGATTAACTAAGTTGACGTTGAAGTACTAAATTAATAAAAACTGAAATAAAAAAAATGCAAAGCTAAATAGAAATATACAACAAAACGAATAAAAATGATAAAAAGAAAATTTTAACTAAAATGTAACTGATAAACTGAAAATATAAAAATAAAAGCCAGTTCAAAATATTTATAAATAATATAAAAGTATATACATAATACTAAAATAGCATTGTATCACTGCTGTGAGTAATTACATCTTGCTTCTCAAAACTGAATCTGTTTTTTAGTTCATCCACTACAATTTGATTGAATTTTTAGTAGACTACTCTTGTCGAAATATTGAAATAATAACTGGAATGATTATTAGCATTTCTTTAGATTTGTTTTATACATTTACACTTACATAAATTCAGGTTCATAGAATTGTTTCCTACGACCAGAGATTTGCAAAAGCTTTAAAGGGGTCATATGATGCGATTTCAATTGTTCCTTTCTCTTTGGAGTGTTACAAGCTCTTGGTGCATAAAGAAGATCTGTAAAGTTGCAAAGACTAAAGTCTCAAATAAAAAGTTAAGAGTCAGCCACACCTACCTAAAACGCCTCGTTCTAACACACCCCCACATGTCTACCTCACTATGTGGGAAGATTTGCATAACACCGCCCAAATGTTCACGAAAAGAAAGAAGGTGTAACTTTTATTCTCGCTGTAGTATTGCTGCCGCTGCCGCCATGTCGTGAAGACGCTGTGTGCTTCGTTGTGAAAGCGAAACTACTTTGTTTGGTTGTGTTAAACATGTCGTTTGTGTAGAAGTAAACTCAATAGGTCTACTTTTCAAAGCTAATTCACAAGTTTCATCTTTACTGTTATTTAAACCATATGTCAAATCTGTCTTTTTTTGTACCCATATTAAAAAAAAAAAAAAGAGGTTTAGGTCTCATTATATTTTCAAATAATTATAGACCGATAATCGGTTTACCCAAATAATCTTAAAATGTTTACTGTACTGCAAACTCCATTGTAATTTTTATATTTTGTATAAATATACATTAGGCTATATGTATAAAATGTTTTCAGCAGTTATTCCTTAGATATGCGTGATATTACAATCAAAATTGTATATATTACAACAAATTTAGATTGGTTTTTTTTTACAATGTATTAATTTATTAATTTGATTACAAAAAATGATTTCGATTATTTTGGATAGCAGAAAAACGTAATACAGTACAAAATTACAGTGTTAAACATGTCGTTTGTGTAGAAGTAAACTCAATAGGTCTACTTTTCAAAGCTAATTCACAAGTTTCATCTTTACTGTTATTTAAACCATATGTCAAATCTGTCTTTTTTTGTACCCATATTTAAAAAAAAAAAAAGAGGTTTAGGTCTCATTATATTTTCTAATAATTATAGACCGATAATCGGTTTACCCAAATAATCTTAAAATGTTTACTGTACTGCAAACTCCATTGTAATTTTTATATTTTGTATAAATATACATTAGGCTATATGTATAAAATGTTTTCAGCAGTTATTCCTCAGATATGCGTGATATTACAATCAAAATTGTATATATTACAACAAATTTAGATTGTTTTTTTTTACAATGTATTAATTTATTAATTTTTAATTTGATTACAAAAAATGATTTCGATTATTTTGGATAGCAGAAAAACGTAATACAGTACAAAATTACAAATTTAGATTGCAAAAACAGTGTAAATACAGTAGATTATTGTTAGTATTCATGATTATATTGTAGTGTGATTATAATTGTATTAAAAAAGACAGAAATTGAAATATGCTGGTTTAGCAGACAATTAAACAAAGATAATATCGATCATCAAAAATAATAACAATGTCAGTATTATCAAATGACTTTAATTAATCCAAATGTTTCTGTTAATAAATAGCAGTTTAGTGTTAGATTTTTATTGTTGTTAAACTGTAAAAAATCTGACCTTCTTCAGTCTTCTGTTCAAATTGCTTGATTAGTGTCCACTATCTTATGAAATATAGCTCCATAATAGATGCATATAAGCTTTTTGAAGATTTATTGGTGCAGATAAAATGCACATCTGTGTTGCCGAAGCTGTTTGTCCGAAAGCGTCTTTTCTCGTTGCAGATGGCTGCGACACAGAAAGAAGGATCTGACCAGAACTTCGATTACATGTTCAAACTGCTGATCATCGGCAACAGCAGTGTAGGAAAGACGTCGTTTCTCTTCCGGTACGCTGACGACTCCTTCACGTCAGCGTTTGTGAGCACGGTGGGCATCGATTTCAAAGTCAAAACCGTCTACAAGAACGACAAGAGAATCAAACTGCAGATATGGGTGAGTTGGCCTACATTAGACAGCAGCTTTCATTAGACTAGCCGTGTAGCTTGAAATGAGGACGCTTAAATTGATGCCTTGCTTGCCTCAGGTCAGTGCTTCTCAACTGGTGGGTTGCAATCCACTAAATTAGACAGATGCCAGCATATTCTAGTTCGATATTCTCTCCTTCTCAAAAGTAAATAGTGCATCTGACTCCTTGTGCATGGATATTCATTGCCTAGGGTGATGAATTTCATTCATGATTGGTAAACTGATCTATGACAAGATACTTACTATTTAACATACTAAACAAAAGTCAGTTTGTTGCATCATATTTCTAGACAGATTATTAACCAACTTCGGTCTTTTTGGCACAAACATATGAGTCAGAGTGACTCAAAATGAAAATTTGAAATGCTCAAAGCAGGTGGTGAACAAACATGATGGATAAAAGTGGCATAGTGGAATGATGTTTTGTACATTTGTTAGACGTCTAGTATGCATGCTCTCAGAAACCAGACAGATACAGGAAGGTGTTTATGTTTTAAACCGAACTGATTTCATTCATGTGCAATTGAGGATTCCGTTTTGCCAGAGTTATTCAGCTCTTGGAGAATCATCTTTTCATGACACTAAATATAGTTCACCCCACTTTATTTTGTCCTTAAAGGATACATATTATGCCCCTTTTTACAATATGTAATATAAGTCTCTGGTGTCCCCAGAATGTGTCTTTGAAGTTTCAGCTCAAAATTCTCCACAGATCATTTATTATATCATTTTGAAAATGCCTATTTTGAGTGGAAGCAGAAACACTGTTTTTCGGGCCTGTCTCTTTAAATGCAGATGAGCTGCTGCTCCCCGCCCCCTTTTCCAGAATAGAGCTGCGCCATTACAGCTCGGACCTCCTAAAAACATCTGTTATGATTATCATGTTTATATCACTGAAATCATGCGGTTTAAACATCTGATACACGGTTTTCTGAGCGCACACATCCGAAGCACACGGACAGAAAGCGGCTGTCGCAGCATGTGAGTACTAAACTAAGTTCTCATTCACGCACAAGTTTACGTTAAAAACATACATGAGTTACAAAAACAGTCGGTTATGTCGGTAAACAGCTGGGAAATAAATTGCATGTTTATTTTAGATCTAAATAGTGTTCTGTGCTCGTCTGTGCAGCCAATGACAGAACAGTTAGCATGTTTTGCTCAAACTTTCTCCTTGGCATTAGAACTGGTACAGCGTTGTCGCTTGCAAAATCAAATGATGGCGCTGTGGTTGGAAATTTACAGATTAAGGGGCGGTAATATTATAATGAGATCCCTTTGCCACTTCACCAATGGAGCGAAATCAGACGCACTCGTTTTCTCAGATGCTTGCAGAAAAAGGCAGGTCCACCAGGGACCTGATTATAGCACTTAAAACCTTTAATGCGAATGAAATCTTCAATATGGATTGATTGAAAAGCAATAATGTTTTTATAGGTAATACACAAACTGTATGGAAAGTAACCTAAAGCAAATTCCTGTTTTGAAAATTGCTGCATGTGGTTTCTGAACTGATTGGCATTGATGTAATTGATTCAATAATGTCATTATTTTAAAGGGGTCATATGATGCTGCTAAAAAGAATATTATTTTGTGTTTTTGGTGTAATGAAATGTGTTTATGCGGTTTAAAGTAAAAAAAAAACATTATTTTTCACATACTGTACATTATTGTTTCTCCTCTATGCCCCGCCTTTTTGAAACACGTCGATTTTTACAAAGCTCATCGGTCTGAAAAAGCGAGGTGTGCTCTGATTGGCCAGCTATCCAGTGCGTTGTGATTGGCCAAATACCTCAAGCATGTGACGGAAATGTTACACCCCTCACCATACTGTGATGCCGTGTCCCAGCCGGAGCGACGACACAAAAACATTTAAACCCATTACAAACGAGGCATTTGTTGCATCCAGTGGGGACATAATTACTGATTATAATGACTTATACTGT
Source organism: Sinocyclocheilus grahami (assembly GCF_001515645.1). Lineage (NCBI taxonomy): Eukaryota > Metazoa > Chordata > Actinopteri > Cypriniformes > Cyprinidae > Sinocyclocheilus > Sinocyclocheilus grahami. The sequence continues at coordinate 923,600 of NW_015505501.1, forward strand.
CTTTTTACGCGTTGCGTTGCATTGCATTGCGCCGTGTAAACATAAAACCCTGTCTGCATTTGTGATCAGAGAAATGACAAACAACAAGTGCTACTCTACACTGCCCAAAACTCGCGACGTACTTACGAACTGCCGGCATTTTAGTCTAACGTTACTCTCCCAGGATCAGGAAACGGTCCTCCATAAAATGTGTCGGTGTGTCGGCGCACTAAGTTGATGTATTCCCTCAGTGACCAGCACAGATCAGCTCCAGGCATGAGTTGATGTAGTGACCAGCACAGATCAGCTCCAGGCATGACGAAGTGGATATCGTCCTCTTTTGGAAGACCAAACAAAGTAACAAAGTAGTCACAACGAAAA
>NW_015505501.1:927076-936418 GCF_001515645.1 Sinocyclocheilus grahami
AGACCAAACAAAGTAGTTTCGCTTTCACAACGAAAAACACAGCGGCCTAGCGTGAGCAAAAGCCGGACAAGAGTGAGCTGAGGCGGCGGGGTCGAGAACGGCGGTCCCGGCGAAGGAGCGGTGAAAACGGTGAAAGCCGATCCGGCGATCCACAGCACTAAGTTGATGTATTCCCTCAGCGACCAGCACGGATCAGCTCCAGGCATGACGAAGCGGATATCGTCCTCGTTTGGAAGACCAAACAAAGTTGTTTTGCTCTCACAACGAAGCACACAGCGTCTTCACGACATGGCAGCAGCGGCAACAATACTACAGCGAGAGTAAAAGTTACGCCTTCTTTCTTTGCGTGAACATTTGGGCGGCGTTATGCAAATCTTCCCACACAGTGATGTAGACATGTGGGGGCGTGTTCGAACGAGCCGTTTTAGGTAGGTGTGGCTGACTCTTAACTTTTATAAAGAATATCTCTTTGGATTTGAGACTTTAGTCTTTGCAAATTTACAGATCTTCTTTATGCACCAAGAGCTTGTAGCACTCCAAAGAGAAAGGACAAATTTAAATCGCATCATATGACCCCTTTAATGTCATGTGTGGAGAGCGAACGCTGATTGATTGCACATTCAGACAGTTTTACATCAACCTGAGTTCCATAGTCATTGATTATATGACCAATCACTCATTTTTACACAAGCACAGCTGTTACTAAAGGGGTAATTCACCGCTGACAAGATATAATTATAATAAAAGTTGTCAGTCTATGCAATAGAAACAATAATAAAAAAAAGAAATTGAAAAACTTGAAAAACAGTGAAATAAGACTGTGGCAAAGAAAGGTAGGAAAAGACAAAAAAAAAATCTTAATGCAGGCAAAACAGAAAAATAACATGCATTGTTCATTTACTTATATTATCGACAATGCTATATTATAGCAATACAAAGCTGTATTTTTCTTTATTAATACCAAGAAAAGTATGTGCAATAAATATTAATAAATATAATATATATTATTTATGTATAAGTAATTTAAAAACAAATATTATATCAGTACATATGCTTTTTTAGATCAATTTTCTTCCAGTGAATTAGCATTTTCAACACTTTGCCTTTAACAGGCAAAACATACAAAAATGCAGAAAAACAATCTGTAGTTAATAAAAAAGCCCTGGAGCTTCAAAAGTCAGAAGACTTATAAATGAGATATTTTGGTGCAGGTGACATAGAAAAATAATACACATTGTTTGTTTACTTACTACTGAGATTTTAACGATACAAAGCTGGTTGAGAATCGGTGAACTCACCATTTAACTGCTAATTTAATGCTTTTATTTCAATAAATAGTTTGTTCATAATCATTTTAGTTGTAGATTGTGTTGTAAACTCTAAGCACTGGGATGTCTGAGAAATCCCACTTTTTTAAAGAAATACATTTTTAGCGTAGTAAAGGTTGAATTCTCTCAGTTTTTGTTTGATTAAATACCGGTGTTGCACTATTATTTACATTATTTCACAAAACGCAACCTAGGACATTTCAGTATGTTGGACATGTGTTTATCACAGAATAAACGTGGTAAAACATTTTCAAGGGTCTTTATAGCTCCTGTCGTTCTCCTATTATATCAGCCAGATGTAGAGAACAGGAACAGCTGGGCTCAATGGTTTTGTTCCAGGAAGCGCAGCCGCATCAGCTATGAATCATGTGTCTCATTCAGCGCCGTGAGAATAGCTCATTTAGCATTATAGATCTGAGCGGCTTCATTTCGAGTTTCAAGAATGCAAGTCAATCAATCCAGTGAAAAGCTTTCCAATCTGTCCCGGCATGCCATTTAAAGTGACAATGCACATCTCAGAATGGCTGATAATTACTGTGCTAGGCCAAAAAGTGACAAGTAACTTTATTCCTGTTATTCCTGCGAAATGTTGAAGCTAACAAGCTAAACTTTGTGCCCTGATAGAACGCATCCATTATAATCAGCAGAGCTGTACACATTGCAAGCGCATGTTTTAGTAGCGTTGCGACCCTTGCTCTCAATGAAGAGGGTTGTAGAAGTGTGTCAAGAAACTAGACTCTCAGATATCACCTCACACTCATTGAGGAGATGTTACAATGAACTAATTACGAGTTTCTGAGAAGAAACATAATAGGAAGTGTTCCCACGTACCTCACATGTATTATTAAGATCACTCTGTGATCACCTGACACCTCTGAACCTGCTCTAATCGCACAACATCCAGCATACACAAATTACATGTTTAGGGTCCTATGAAATGTTTTATTTTTTCCAACCTTGTTTTATTGTTACCAAATTCTGTGTTTTAGCATGTCTAATTATTTGAAAGCATAAAAACGAGTTTCAATTATTCTTACAATAGCCTTACGATTTTTTTCCCCCTCAGAAATTCTGTGTTGAGTTTTAAAATTTTTTAAGGCATAATACATTCATTTAATTTGTCTTTTAAATAATGAAAATTAAACGCATTACATTTTTTGGGAAAATAAAGGGGAGAATAGTAGTAGTAATATTAAGTACATTCTACTGAACAACAGTAATATATTTCTGCCGCAATGTCTTCAAGTAAAACCGAACTTTTATTTTGATATGTTGCCGTGAGTACCTTTACATTTCTGTGTGTATGTGACCTTTACATTTCTTGTGTTTTACTCAAATGAAACGGTAAAATGCTCATTAAGTGAGCAGTTCTGGAGATGTTGTTCATGCATTTATGTACTCATTAGAGAGACCACAGACGTTAATATCACCGGAATCGTCACGCGCACGCGCTTCAGTACAAGTAGTAAACAAAACCGCGCGTCTGCGCCATTCATTAACAAACAGAAATCATATTTAAATAGTCGTTTTGCGGCTTAATATTTACAAATACTAGTGTGTGCACGCGCATCGGGGCGGAACTCTGCTGTGCGCGATACAGAGAGCGCAACCATGTAACATAGAGACAGAAATTACATAACATAAGGCTATTTAGTTTGTTTAATAAAAGAACAAGGTATAGACCTGTTAAAGTGACAATGCACATCTCAGAATGCCTGATAATTACTGTGCTAGGCCAAAAAGTGACAAGTAACTTTATTCCTGTTATTCCTGCGAAATGTTGAAGCTAACAAGCTAAACTTTGTGCCCTGATAGAACGTATCCATTATAATCAGCAGAGCTGTACACATTGCAAGCGCATGTTTTAGTAGCGTTGCGACCCTTGCTCTCAATGAAGAGGGTTGTAGAAGTGTGTCAAGAAACTAGACTCTCAGATATCACCTCACACTCATTGAGGAGATGTTACAATGAACTAATTACGAGTTTCTGAGAAGAAACATAATAGGAAGTGTTCCCACGTACCTCACATGTATTATTAAGAGCACTCTGTGATCACCTGACACCTCTGAACCTGCTCTAATCGCACAACATCCAGCATACACAAATTACATGTTTAGGGTCCTATGAAATGTTTTATTTTTTCCAACCTTGTTTTATTGTTACCAAATTCTGTGTTTTAGCATGTCTAATTATTTGAAAGCATAAAAACGAGTTTCAATTATTCTTACAATAGCCTTACGATTTTTTTCCCCCTCAGAAATTCTGTGTTGAGTTTTAAAATTTTTTAAGGCATAATACATTCATTTAATTTGTCTTTTAAATAATGAAAATTAAACGCATTACATTTTTTGGGAAAATAAAGGGGAGAATAGTAGTAGTAATATTAAGTACATTCTACTGAACAACAGTAATATATTTCTGCCGCAATGTCTTCAAGTAAAACCAAACTTTTATTTTGACGGGTTACTGTGAATACATTGACATATCTGTGTGTATATGATATGAGGATAGTTTTACTCAAATGAAATGGTCAAATGCTCATTAAGTGACTCTCAGAGCAGTTCTGGAGATGTTGTTCATGTATTTATGTCCTCATTTAGTGAGACGGCAGACGCTAGTATCACCGGAAGCGTCACACGCGCTTCAGTACGAGTAGTAAACAAAACCGTGCGTCTGCGCCATTCATTAATACACTGAATTCATATTTAAATAGTCGTTTTGAGGCTTAATATTTACAAATACTAGTGGGAGTGGGAGTGTGCTCACTTGTGTGTGCGCGCGAATCGGGGCGGATCTCCGCTGTGCGCGATACAAAGAGCGCGACCATAACGTAGAGACAGAAATGAGTGAATTAAATAAGTTAAATAACATAAGGCTATTTAGTTTGTTTAATAAAAGAACAAGGTATAGACCTGATCTATAGAAAAGGTAACTTTAAATGATTTCGGTTGTGATCTGGCGCTATAGAGAAAATAAAAGTAAAAAAAAAATGAAATTAACTTGACCTTCAAGGGGGGCAGGGGGTGCCGTTGGGAGGGCGGGCAGCCCCCCTAATATAATGACAGGGGAAACACTGGTATATGCTGTATTTACTGTATATCAGTATTATATTATTTTAATATTGTCAGATGAAATCCATGCCTGCTTAATTAACTAGCAAATCAATGTAGGCTAATACTTGATAGATTTTATGTTGATTGTCTCTGATATATACGGTTGTGCTCATAAGATTACATACCCCTTGCAGAATATGCAAATATGTTAATAATTTTAACTAAGTAAGAGGGATCAAGAAAATTGCATACTATTTTTATTTAGTACTCTCCTGAATAAGCTATTTCACGTAACAGATGTTTATATATACTCCACAAGACACAATAATAACTGAATTCATAAAGAATGACCCCGTTCAAAGGATGGTCACACCAAATGTTGATTTAATTTAGTTAATAGAAGTTAATTGACCGGTCAATTGAAAATCTATTTATGACATTATTTTTGACAACATCCTTATTTTATTGCATTTTTACACAAGTGCCTAAAACTTTTAACAGTACTGCATCTTTGCAGGTAGGTTTCTTGAAGCATCTTGGAGACGTTGCCACAGTTCTTCCGGATTAGTCTGTCTCAATTTGTTCTGTTATTTATATATATTGAAATTTCACTTGCTATCATTAAACGTCTCGGGTTACTTATGTAACCATGGTTCCCTGAGGGGAACGAGACACTGCGTCCTCTAGGGGTCGCTATGGGGGAACGCCTCGTTATGTATATGTGTATATATACTATATATATGTATATGTGTATATATACGATATATATGTGTATATATATGTATATACAGTATATATGTATATATGGAGTTTAATGATAGCAAGTGAAATTTCTTTTACATAACATTTGCTAAAATTGGCTTTGCTGAAATTGTTTATTATATTTTGACAAAGCTGTTGGTAGATTAAGGAGTTCACTGTAACAGTATAAATATATAATTAAAATAATTGATCTATTAGTCAATCCAGTTTCTCAAAAAGCCAAAAAATAATAAACATTTTCTAATATTTCTGAGTGAATATTGTGTGTAATCATTTATAAATTAATATTAATAATCTCACTTTCTGTCATTAAATTATTCCTTTAAACATTGTGATGTCATTAAGGTTTTTGAGTACATTTTGAGTAAATATTGTACATAATAAATCTCACTTGCTACCATTAAAGGTGGGGTAAGCGATTTTTCAAAAACGCTTTAGAAAACTGATTCTGGCCGAGTAGCAAAACAAACTTGTAGCCAATCAGCAGTAAGGAGCGTGTCTACTCAAGATGTGGAGGAGAGAGTGTTCAGTGCACAGGACGGATATTAGCGAGTGGAGCGACAGAAAGATAGAGATGGCGGATAAAAAACAAAAGAGGAAAACATCTGCAGAAAAAAAGAAGGCTTAAGGCAATAAGGCAAGAAGTAGGACCCATGTAAATATTGGATCAGCTTTCCAGCGCTGAAGAGAACTGAAGGAGCGGAAGGCCTGCGATCGAACGCAGAGGTTGCTTTGTTTCTTCTTGATAGGTGAGTAACACCGTGTCTGTGCCGCAACAGCTAAAGTCTGTTTAGTATACTGGACACGAAAAAGCGACCGTTGAAAATCATTTGAAATTTGTGTCAATACGTCATAAATAGAATGCAACCGCAGTTTTCTGTCGGGGATTTGTCGTGTTGTGCCGCGCTGCATCCAGTGTAGACCATAGATATGTAAATAGGCTATATCTATGCTGTAGACAGCATCACTGATTATAATGAGTTCTATAGTATTTTGTCGCGCTGCGCCACTCGCGTCCGGTGTAGACACGGTGTAACATTGGTTTTGCTTTGTTTCACAGAACTAATCGTTGCCTGGTTGTGTATGTATGTGTGGGGCGGAGCTATCAAAATAGGGGCGAGACCCTGGGTAGGGGCTTGTTTGTTTTGGTGGTTTCAAATGTCAACATTGGCTACCAGAAATCGCTTACCCCACCTTTAAATTGCACATATGTAATATACACAACATTTAGCCAGAATTCACTCAAAAACCTTTGCAACAAAAAAGTTTAATATATTTTCTCAATGCGGTATGGAATTCACTGTCACAATATTAATATATAGAATGAATAGAATTTATAAATTATAAGATGGCTGACAATCTTAAAATAATCAAGTGTCTTATCACTGCTTACAATCAAAAATAGAGGATGTTTGCTTTCTGTCTTGTATTTGATCATTTATAGCCTACTTAATTGCTTATTAAATTAACATCTAATATCTGTAATCTTATTTGCAGTCATGGGATGGGAGTGTAATTATTATCAGTTTAGTATTAGATTTAAAACTTTACCAGTCCTGTGTTTTAAACGCTTAATTTCTTCCCAAACTCTGTACGTTTGTCGTCCGTGTGCTTCGTGGTCAGAGGAGACGCCACCACCGATGACATGACTATTCATCTTGAGCTATTTTTACACTCACTCGTTCAACCACGAAGCCTTTTGGGAGAAATCGTAGAGGTAGAACGAGGAGGTGAGTGAGTTCATGTGTGTGTGCGCGTGTTTTCTTTTCCCCATGGCGTACGTCTCCTTTCATTCACAGAGATTTGCTCTATGCTCTTGTGTGCACGCGTTCTGAAATCAAAAGTCCTAAAGGCGATGCTAAATTTGTTCGCTTGAATGGTGCCCGTGTTATGATAAGAAATCTGAACCAAAAGAAAACTAAAGGCCTTTCTGCTGAAAGAAAACAGACATTCGATAACCTACTTTATCACTGAAACAACATTAATATTCTTCCGGAAATGAAATCATCTTTATTCATGCCAAGAAAAGTATATGTTAAGAAGTGTAATAAATATGATATATTATTTATATATAAGTAATAAATAAAAACACACACACACATATATATTTATATGTACAGTATATACACACATATACATGTATGTGTATATATATATATATATATATAATGATGTTGGCTGAAAAAATTATTTAACATAAAAAAATTTACAAATAATTTCACTTGAATTAAATTTTTAAATGTATGCCTTTTAACTCAATTTTTCATTATTTTTTTTTTGGAAATGGAATCATATTTATTCATACCATGAAAATGAAGTGTACTAAATATTATTTATATAAAAGTTATATTATAAAGTGTATATATATATATATATATATGATCAAAAGTATAAGTAAAGAGGTAATTTTTCTGTTCACACGGAAAAACATATCTGATGCTTAGTATCAGGGTTATTATGGTTAACTAAAACTAAAACCATAAAACTGGAATTAAAAAAAAAAGAAAATTAATAATAATTCATTCAAAACATTAATGAAACCTATAATAGTTTCTCAACATTACCAAAATAACACTGCTTAATATTCAGTTATATGGGGCCAAAATTTGAACCAGTGAGATTTTTTATAGGGGCGGGGCTAGCAGAACTAGAAACCAATAAAAAAATCTGTCATTAAATGTCCTAATGCTCATCTCCTGTTTTAGTGATGTTTGCTTATGGCAAAAATAAGTCTCGCCAGACACAAGCATATTATGACGCATTGAAGCTTGACTTCTGTTATAAAAAGCTGTCTGCACTACTTTGCTTGGTGTTCGATTTTTAAAATCTACATTAGATGTACTGCGGTATAAACTGTATGAGGTTTAACCATCATTAACTGTAGTGATATTGTAGGTGTGACATTTCTTCATCGCCTGTCGCGGTTCTCTGTCTTTGCTCTGTGATTTGCTGTCTGTGAATTTCTTTGCAAGCGTGAACTGATTTCTTTAAAGATCTCTGCTCGAGCGTCTCTCCCTCAGACTGTGAAAGTGTCAGCTGTTTTTTACCTGTCCTCATTTGCTCAGCTGCTGATCTTAAGTATTTTCGTTCACTCACTGCATTCACCCTTTTAAATCAAATCAGTGCTCGCGGTCTAGCAGCGGCCCAGCTCCCAAGCGGCCCCAGAGGACGGAGGTAACAGCCCATCTCCTAAATGACTCGCTCACATTGTCTAACGTTAATTTATTGGCCCAGTGAAAGGATAAAGGGTTAGTTCACACAAGTCACAGATCAATAAAACTCAGTGTGGGATCTGGAGCATCTCCAGACGCATGAATCTCTCGGATGGCGTGCAAACGGACCGGCCCCATCAGAATGAGAGCGACGTATTAACGATCATGCTCTTCATTACCTTAATGACACCACCGCAGCTTTGCCATACAGGAAATGAAAACCATACTCTCTCTCTTTTCTAATCCTTTAATGCTCAAAGGAGGAAAATCAAATATCATTTGAGCTTGAAAATCTCATATCTCCTGGGTTTTTTTTGTTAAAAAGTAGTTAATGCATTTTTTTATGCAAAGGTTTTAATTTATGTATGACAATATAGCAAAACATATATTTATACATACAAAAAATATTATAAATAATTGTATTATTATAAATAAAATATTGAAATTGTAGAATTTAAAATACTATATATATTACATATATAAATACTAGGTCTTTCTGTTTTAGTATATTTAGTATATATTACTTTTCAAAATATCAGGTCAGTACAGTTTTTTCTAAATAAATAATTGTATTTTTAAATTAATAAATAATAAAAATGATTAATAAATTATTTTAAAATTGTTTTTAAGTGCAGTTTTGCACGCTCGTGAATCATCTCATGACTAAGTGCAGACGCGATGTAAATAAGAGATTGTGCAGTTTAGAGAGCTTTATTGATTATTACGGAACTTTGTGAGATCGCGATGAACGAAGATGAGTGTGCTTTGCGCACTTTCTAGGGTATAATCCATTCAGAATTTGTATGAATCTTTCATTTTTCGGACACATACACCCTGCAAAGTTTCGGGAATGACTAGGGTTGGGTATCGTTTGGGTTTTTTTCGATACCGGTGCCAAATCGATACTTTTAAAACGGTTCCGGTGCCTAAACGGTGCCTTAACCGATACTTATTAAAGAATAGAGAAAGAATAGAGAATGCTAGTGT
>NW_015505501.1:936688-981297 GCF_001515645.1 Sinocyclocheilus grahami
GCTAGAGTTAGAGGGTCAAATGAAGATGAAAGAGATGTGTTTTCAGCAGTTTCTTGAAAATATTAAGGACTCAGCTGCTTGGATTGAGCTGGGCAAGTCATTCCACCAGGAGGGAACAGTTAATGTAAAAGTTTAATTTAAGCATGTTTAGCTTAGTTAACGGAAGGCTGCCTGCTGCCATCAGAGCAAGTGCAATTACTGCATTCACGTGCTCCTCGGATGCTCTCATTTCCCGAGTTGTGCTTTTAAGTGTGAAAACAACATGGACACTCTCGTTACTACAAAGATGTGTTAGATTTGTATTATTAGAGCTTTCCGACTTGAGTTCACATGCATTTTCTCAGTCGGGAAATAATTTTTCACGTGTGGTGCCAGTGATGATGCCTCTTACGTCCGTTTCGGAGGACCGGAGGAAATATTTCAATCGATCGCTCAGGTATGGCTCCGAAATCTGCATTCTGATTCTGTTCTAGTACATACCGGTTACATAGGTACTGGTGCTATATTGGTACCGGGTTTCGGTACCCAACCCTAGGAATGACATCCACGTATTTATGCGGGATTCACTCTAGAAATAGCAATGACTGGCACTGAACATAAAATATATGTGAAAGCAGCCTAAGTGATTTAATTCTGGAACCGGTCCTGGCCAAACCTCCACAGACAGCGCGTGACCCGAGCAAGATCTAATTCACGGACCAAAAGCGTGTGTAAACTTTATTGAGACCGGGACATATCAACCAGTAATTGAATTTCATTTCCAGTAATGGACGGTAGAAAGTTCAGCAATGAATGGTATGCGACTATGACAGATTATAGTCCCACAACTGATCGTATTTCCTCGCCGTGTCTCGCCATTGGTAACAACGATTCAAAACGAACACATTTCAAGTGACATGGGGAAAAGACAAGGAAAACGTCAGTGAACATCAGAAAAGCAGCGTGCACATTTCTGGTTAAAATAAAAGGCCATGACAAACGGGAAGCATCGCCATTCAAGTCAGCAGCAAGAGTCAGCTCCACAGTTTACTAAACGGTGGCAACCTCTTTAAGTTATTCTTGACTGTGTTGTATTGACTGCTTTGATGCATTGCAATACGGTAGTGCATTGTTTTGATGCTTACATCCGGGAAAAAAATATTTTGCTTTTATTTAATTTATTTTATTCGTTTTTTTATTTTTTACTCAAGAGTCAAATGTCGCCCATGGTCTCCGTTATAATTCATTGTGCTTTTGACAGCACCAGTCTCACATCTGAGTCTGTTACAGTAATGACTCCATCATCTTCCCTGTCTTTTCGAGAACATCATTTCAGCCTTTTCTTTGCGAACCACTGAGTCAGAGACAGAAAAGGCAGTGCGTAAACCAAATCTGCGCTAAGAACGTTTATTACAAGCATCTAATGGGTGTTTTAGAGGCAGTGAAATGAAGGATATAATGATTTTAAAGTAAGCCAGTTTTCCTTGTTTCCAAACATGTTCACGACTTAATATATTGTCATCTTGTTCTCTGTTTTAGTTACTGTATTACTGTTTTGCCTTGATGTGATGTTGTTTACCCGCAGTCATCTTTTTAATTCCCTGAACAGTTTTAACATTGACGTCTCTCCGCTCGCTCACGCTGGCTCACATTAGTGTCATACTTCACTAGCATTACGTGTGTCGGATATGAAGCTATTCCGCTTGCATTAAACTCACATGAATCATCCATCTGCTTCACACATCTTATAGCGCTCTCTCACTTTATGGAAAATATTGAATGTAGGGCTGTCAATTACAATGCTGATTTAATTATTTAAAGCATTAATACATATTTTTTTGTTTTTATTTATTTTAAAATATACTTTATTTATGAACTTCTAAAGGTATATTTTCTCATGCCTGATTTTTTATTTTATAATTGTATTTATTTATTTATTTGTATTTTTCATTTTAAAAGTAGGATTTAATTTGTTAGTTTGATTGTAATAGTAATACATTTCTTATTATTTTAGAATGTTTTTTTCATATATTTTTATTATTTAATCATCATTTTTTAATAGGGATGCACTGAATGTTCGGCAACCGAAATTGTGAATAAGTGAAAAGACCGAATAAATTGTTCCGAACAATGATATGAAGCGATCAAATAGCAACCAGCGCAGAGTGAGAGGCGCGCGCTCTTTATAATGTAACAGGCATGTCAGCACTCAGTGTGGAAGCATTTAAACTAGGGCTAAACGATTAATTGCATTTGCGATATCGCGATATGAGAAAACGTGATTTTTCAGTCGCAGAGGCTGCGATTAAATTCGGTCACGTGACACGCGAGAGTGAAGAGGTGTGTTCCACTTGAAGATCGATCGGTGTATGATGTCAAAGTACGGTGAGAGAAAGCATAAGGAGACGTCCGCGGTCTCTTATAGCTTTCGCAGTACTTTGATGACACACACCCATCGGTCTAAGCAGCGCTGCTTCAAGTCGGGCGCGGGCCATCAGCAGAAAAAGAAAATAAATAAAACAGTAAACAGCCAAAGGACGTAACTTAGAATGGGAGATGGATCGGTTTGTGAAAGCGAAGAGAAAAGCCATAGATGAAGTGGCACAGACCCAGGCAGGTGCTGGTCATTTAAAAGCTAAATGCATTAAATATGATGAGGCATATCTTGCTCTCGGCTTCACTCACCGTGTCTATACCGGATGCTACAGTTGTTGCGTCGCTCCGCAACAGTTCTACACTGACGCAACAAAGCAACCGTTGCAAATCATTTTAACTTTGTATCAATATGTCATAAATAGAACAAGGCATCAGTTTAACGTCGCGCCGCATCCAGTGTACACAGCGTCACTGATTATAATGGGTTCTCCTGTATTTTGCTGTTCGCATCCGGTGTAGACACGGTGTTTAATGTCGTTGGTGAGGAGGAAAGCCTGTGTGTGTCCTATGCCTCAGCGGACAGCATCAAACCCACAAAAAATAAATAAATAACAGAGAGAGAATAATAATAATAACAGTTATTCTATCTGTGCTGTTTTTCAATGTTTCAAGTGATGCAGGTGTTTTTTTTCCCTGTAGGTTTTTTTAAATTAAAAAAGCATACGTTTTTCATAATGTTTAATTAAATTATTTGGTAGTCTGAGGTGGAATGGGGATTAAGGTTTAAAGGTCTAAAGTTAACAGACAGTGTTTAGTGCAGTGCACATGTTTACATATGTTTATTACAGTGACTGTGAATTACCTAAAGTAGTGTGGTAAAGCAACAGATTTGTTTTTATATTTCTGCAATCTACTTTAGTTTGTGTGATTTGCTACTGACTTTCATATTAATGTTTACACCAGGCTATTTAAACATAATTATTACATGCTTACAAGGTTGGAAGTTCAACAAATCAGTCAATATACTGTGATTGTAGATGTTAAATAAAAATGTAATTCATATCAATTCATGCATCACCTAATTTCATCGTAACATATAGGCCTGGCCTACAGAAAAGAACATTTATGTTTAATCTATCTAATAGTGTGTTGGTCATACTATACAATGATTTATAGCTTGTCTTTGTTGAATAATACAGAACATAAAGAGCTTTAAAAAATAATTGCATATTAAATCGCAATCGCAATATTGTTAAAATGAGAAATCGCAATTCGATTATTTTGCAAAATCGTTCAGCCCTAATTTAAACTGTCCGAGAAAGACGCAAAAATCATTACAGGCACCGACAGCGAGAGACTGTTTAGGACTGCATCGCATGTCTTCAATGAGAAGAGGAAGGGGTGATTGTTGCTGGTTACTGTATGATGATTGAAATCGCGAAATGGCCTTAAACAATTAGTAAATAAACTGCAGAACGTTATGTTTTCTAATGCATGGACGAATTGCATGCATTCTGCTAAAAATTTGCCAATATTTATTCAAATAAATTGGCAAAATACATGGGGAAAAATACTCCGTGTTCGGCCTTCGGCTTTCGGCCCAGTGTTTAATTTTGTTTCGGCTTCGGCCAAGAATTTTCGTTTCGGTGCATCCCTATTTTTTAATTTACTGTATTTCTGATGCTGTGTTTTCTTATGTCTGATTTTAAAAGCAGGAATGGCAATTTAACATGTTTATTTAATTATTTTTTAGTTTTTATTTAATTAAAAAATATTTGTATGTGTATTTGGCTGCTAAAGCTGTGTTTTCTCATGATTTTATAGAGAATAAGAATAGGGCTGTCAATTGAACATGTTGATTTAATTATTTAAATTAGTAAATTATTTATTTTTAATATTTTTATTATTTAATCATTATTCAATTTTTATGTGTATTTGGCTGCTAAAGCTGCGTTGTCTCATGATGTTATAGAGAATAAGAAATGTTAAGAATAGGGCTGTTAATTTAACATGTTGATTTAATTATTTTAATTATTAAATTATTTTTTCATTTATTTTTTTTTAAATATTTTTATTATTTAATCATTATTTAACCATTTATAATTGCCTTTTAACACTACTTTTCATTTCTATTCAGTGATTTTTTTTTTAGAGAAGAATGTATTAATAAATGTAGGACTCAATTTAACATGCTGATTTCATTACAGGAATTATATACTTATTATATATTTATTTTAATTATTTGATTACTATTAGCTACTTTTTCTAATGTACAATATATATGGTGATTTACTGGTCTGTCAGAATAATGTAAATGATGAATTTAATGAATCAGTGTATCATGATTAATGTGTTACATTTTTAATTGATCGACAGGCATAATTTAAACTCCAGCAGACTGTAGGAGTTATATGTATCTTATGACAGTGAATCTGAGCATGTTTCTCTCGCTGGAGGGCTCGTGGACGAGTCTGACCAGCACCTGCTCCGGGAGCGACCGCATTTCGTTTGCTCTTATCAGCAGCTCTGTTTGCGGTAATTAGAGCCATCCACTCGAGTCTGTGTGTGTCCAAACAGAAGCCTTTCACAGAGCCATAAAGAGAGGCTCAGAGCACATTTTATAATTGCTTGCGGTAGTATATCATCATAAAGCCTCCTAATGGAGCCTGATGCTTTATTTTGTAGCTGGCCGGTCTGTGTGTGAATGTGTTTGCTTATCTCTCTCTCTCTCTCTGTGTGTGTGTGTGTGTGTGTGTGTGTGAATGTGTTTGCTTATCTCTCTCTCTCTCTGTGTGTGTGTGAGTGTGTGAGTGAGTAAAGTGTGTCGTGGCTCACTGGATCTGTCTGTGGCAGATAAGAGCGCACACACTGCGGGCCGAGCAGGATTCGGGTTTTGGCGGGTTGTCACGGTCCGCTGCACACTAGAGGGCAGTGTTAGTGGCCCATGGAAGACTATTTACAGTCAATATGAAATCTAAATTGACTTAATGTATGGACATGTACATCTCCATCTTTTTGATTGATCAGTGTACATTATTGTAAAGATAAAAATGATGGTCTTTGTAATCTGTGACCAGAATGTACTAACGTATTCCACCTCTAGAAGTAAAATTAGTTGCATTTTATTTTTATTTTAAAGCACCTTTGTTATTAGTGATAAGGGTTATTATAGATAAAACCTAAAACCTTAAAAAATATTTTGTTGTTTAATAAAGTGCACGTTAACTAAAAAAAAAAAAAGAAAAGAAAAGAAAAAAATAACTGGAATTTATTTTATTTCAGTTTGTTTGCAATGAAAAATTTCTCTTTTTCATTTAATTTAACTTGTACTAAATTAACTAAAAATAAAACTGAAATAAAATTAATAAAAACTACATTGACATAATGAAAACTAATAAAAATGACAAAAATACACAACAAAACTGAACTGGAACTTTTCTATTTTTCAGTTAATTTAAATAAATAAAAAACAAACCTAATACAATAAAAAAAAAAACCGTTTAACTAAATTAAAATATAAAAATGTGTTAATAAAAACTATAATAGTATCTCAATTTAGTATCCCGCAATTATTATTATTATTATTATTTTTAACATGGTTTAATTTCTATGTACTATAAATACTTTCACGTGTTTTTGTGCAATTTTGTGTAAAGCAGTTATTAAAAAGGTTATTAAAAATAATATCTAAAAATGTCTCTTTTATACTCATTTTGCTATCATTTTATGTGGAGGGGTTGAAACTGAGCTCATTATGAGCTTATTAACATATGATCGCCCACTTTTACATATCAATAGCCATTCAGTTGTAGCGAATCAGCTCATGGGGAAATATGAATAATTAACCATAACTAGTTATAATTAACTATTCATATTTTAGATCCACTGTAGATATTTAGCTGACCACTCAGGGTCAACTGTCTTGTCAATTCTAAGACGTTAATTTCCTGGTTAAGGGAAATAACTTTCTTACTGTACAATTCTATAAGCTTGTAACGTAAATCTGCATGATTATTGACTCCGGTTATGAGTAAACAATGAACACGTCAAGTGTGATACAAGTAAGGTTTTATTAACTACATAAACACTTAAACTAGTCTAACATATTACATAAACACATTAAGCCGGTCTAACATACACATACACACACACACACACACATACAGTTGGTATAGGAAAGGGTTAAAGTTTAACTCAGCATAGAAAGAGGCATAAAGAATGGATTTTATGGAACACTTTGCATGTATATTCAACAGATCAAAGCCTTCAGGGATATGTCAGATACTGAGTTCAAACACACCTTTGTAAAAAGGTGTAACTGATACTTAATGTATCAATTAATAAGACTAAGTTTGAAACTTAGCGAGTCTCGGCGGTCTGAAAGAGATTCCTGATGCAAATCTTAAAGCTTCCCGTAGATCTTTGCTGAATTCGGGTCGATGAAAAGAACCAGTTTGAGTCAGAGTCACTTGATGAATGAAAAGGACTAGGCCGGAGCCTGGCACGAGCTTTGGTATCCTGGAGCGTTTCTCACATCTTCATCTTAGCATCTCACTGAACCACCCAACAGGGCGTGTCACATGGAGCGTGGCCTTTTAAAGACTGCAGAGATTCACGCCTCTCAAGATGGGTTTGTCCAATGAGGAAGGCTGAAATCCCAAGCAGGAGGTTGGAAATACTGGGGAGTTTTATGACTCTTTGTCTGTAAGCATGGTATCTTGCATATGTAATTCGCTGGAGTGTTGAGGCACAAATTAGGACCGATTCTTAGAACATCAATATGTTGCAGAGGTAACAGCATGTAATATGCACTCTCAGTTAGATCATCCGAAGACGAATTCATAGATACTAGACATGGTAGAGTTACTTATATGAATGAGTGGTTTATCGTAAGCACGAATAAAAATAGTCTATAATACAACAGATTAATACAAAACAGCAATAATACACACAATGGCCTGAAGAAAATGTGTGTTCATTCAAAGAAAAGGTTTTCCTATGAATTAATTAGTAGAAAAGTCAGTTTCTCCTGTGCATTTGTGCCTTTCTTATGAGGAAAATGAGGGAGTTTATCCCCTGCATTCCTTTTAGGCCATAAAACCAGTGATATCAGCATTGGTTACCATGGAACCAGAGGCCTGTTCTGCCTTTCTGAGGTGTTAGGTGCATTTCGGGGGAAGGGTCCATAGACCCTCGTAATTGGCCATTTGGTTAGGTGATGGGGAGTTCGATATTATTTGTTAAATATAACAAAAAGTTGTGTGTCTGATTGGTCAAAATGCTACATAATTCCCCCCTTTCGAACGTTGTTGTCCATAGAATAGACAACAACGAGCGATGTCAAGGTGCAGAACAATCAAACACCCCCCTGCCACTCACGGCTGGGAGCCAGTGGTGGCTTTTTGGCTGTTGGTGCCGTGGTGGATGCTGTCAGGTGGTGTGCTGTGGTGATGTAGGCTGTAGCAAGGTGAGGGTCCTCGAGCTTGTGCAGCAGGTGTCGAGGCTGTGTCACCTGTTGAGTTAGTCTGGGTAAGATGGTTGTTTGTCGATGTTGTTAGCCAGTAGGCTATCCGTGGTACCCACGATGTGGAACAGCCGGGTTAGACTCTCACTGGTGAGAGTGCAGGTGGTTCCAGGGATTGCAGGTAATTGTTATGGAGATTTTGTAGTGTGCAGAGAGTTTCAGACTGACCTAGTGATGATGGCAGGAGAGCAGCAGGTGGTTGTTAGCTCTCTGTTCTGCCCGAACGTCACTAGAAATCTGATGTTTGCGGTGTCGCTTGGCTCTTGTGGCGGCACCGACTTGAGCTTGCCTGAGTTGTGTTGGTAGAGCTTTCGCTGTTGGGCAGGTGGGCCCGCTGCTCAATCCAACGTTGTCTGGCTGCTTCTAGGGGTGTCGACCGGTTTCAAGGGATGCTCCTCCCTTGCCATTTCTCTGGGCATTATGTGTCTTTCTTATGAGGAAAATGAGGGAGTTTGTCTGCCTGCATTCCTTTAGGCCATAAAACCAGTGATATCAGCATTGGTTACCATGGAACCAGATGCCTGTTCTGCCTTTCTGAGGTGTTAGGTGCATTTCGGGGGAAGGGTCCATAGACCCTCGTAATTGGCCATTTGGTTAGGTGACGGGGAGTTCGATATTATTTGTTAAATATAACAAAAAGTTGTGTGTCTGATTGGTCCAAATGCTACACAGTATTCAGCAACTTGATCAACAACCATCATAACAATATAACAAAGCTGGTCATGGTCATTTAAACTAAATTCTGTTGTTTGTAATGCGAGAATCCTTGACTAACATTATAACTGGACAGCTGGGAGAAATGACATGCTACAAAAGTGTAAAATACGACCCTTTAAGGTCCATGATTTGCTCTATTGCATCCACCCACCCAGCCTGCGCTACTGAAGCTTCCTGCCGAACTGCTCGATCGCCATGGTAACCCCTGGCAGGTCTCCGCTTTTCCTCCTTGGCCCTGCTAAATTTGGGAACAATCTGGAAGACGTTAAATGTTAAATGACTCGCCTTTATCATGCCTGCTGAAATGTTAAATGAATGTTTAAATGATAAGAAATACATATATCTTCAATGAAATGTCAAATTTGCTTTGAGGTTTTTTATACAATAATTAACTACACTGTAATTGCTGTAGATTTTACTTTGAAACAACTTCCACCTAGAAATTGCTAATACATTTCACAAATAATTACAAACAAATGGCAAAGTAACACATCAAATTAAACATGACATTTTGAAGTAGAAAGACTGAAATACTATGTGCTTGTAAAGATACTCCAATACTCAAACTTTTTTTTTTTACACAGTGTACATTGGAAAAAAAATCGGTGTAGAATTTACTTAGAAACTTTCACTCAGAAATGCCTAGTAAGTACAATGGCAAGTTTAAGTAGAGTGACTGAAATAGTATTTTCTTGTAAAAAATACTCCAATAACTACTGAAAGGTCATAGATACAGGATTCATAAATTCTAGCAAAATACCATAGTTACTGCTGTAAAATCATAGTAACATAAGTGAGTAAGTAAGTGAGTAGTAAACTAATAAAGAAGATTGATTCATATTTTGATGCCAGAGATGACCAATAGTAAGTTGTAATGTTAATTGTACTATTGTATTTTGGTGTAAACTATGATGAAAAGTATGGAAGCCCATTTATGCGACAGAATAAAAAATAAAGGTAATTGTGACTTTTTATCTGAACTTTTTCCCCTCAATTATGAGTTTATATGTCACAATTCTGACTTCGAGTTTCTCTCAGTTCTGATTTATTTCTCAGAATTGCAAATAAAAAAAAAAAAAAAAATATATATATATATATATATATATATTTTTTTAATGAATAAAATAGTTAAAATGTAATATATACATTTATATGATCTAATAATTTATATTAATAATAATAAATAGTAATTTATAATGTAATAATGTAAAATACAATTTATATAAGATATACAATTATAATTATATAATATTATATACAATAATATTTGTTTTAATAATAATAATAATTAGTTGCATTTATATAGCGCTTTTCTAGGCACTCAAAGTGCTTTACATTATCAGGGGGTATCTCCTCATCCACCACCAGTGTGCAGCATCCACCTGGATGATGCGACGGCAGCCATAGTGCGCCAGAACGCCCACCACACACCAACTTATTGGTGGAGAGGAGACAGAGTAATGAAGCCAATTAACAGATATGGGGATTGTTAGGAGGCCATGATGGTCAGAGGCCAATGGGCAAATTTGGCCAGGATGCCGAGGTCACACCTCTACTCTTTTCGAAAGACATCCTGGGATTTTTAATGACCACAGAGAGTCAGGACCTCGGTTTAACGTCTCATCCAAAGGACGGTGCTTGTTGACAGTATAGTGTCCCCGTCACTATACTGGGTCGTTAGGACCCACACAGACCACAGGGTGAGCACCCCCTGCTGGCCTCACTAACACCTCTTCCAGCAGCAACCTAGTTTTCCCAGGAGGTCTCCCATCCAGGTACTGACCAGGCTCAGCCCTGCTTAGCTTCAGTGGGCAACCAGTCTTGGGCTACAGGGTGATATGGTTTATATATAAAATATAAACATAAAATTATAAAATTAAATTAAATATTAACAGAATTGCAAATATAACCACAGAATTCCAACTTTTTTCTTGCAATTGCGAGTTTATATCTCACAATTCTGTTTATATCTCAAAATTCTCTTTTTTTTCTTTTTTTTTCCTGATTTTATTCTGTGGCGGAAATAGGCTTCCATCAAAAAAAGTGTCTTTCGAATGAGTGTCCAAACTAAGAAAGCTGTTTTGTGTGTATTTTCCAGGATACTGCGGGGCAGGAGAGATACCGCACTATCACCACGGCGTACTATCGTGGCGCCATGGGCTTCATTCTCATGTACGACATCACTAACGAGGAGTCGTTTGGAGCGGTGCAGGACTGGTGAGTGACCTAGAGCCGTGTGGGAGGAGGAGATGCGATCGCAGCCAAAATCCCTGGACAAATCCTCACGGCCATACAGTGATCACGCAGGGCCGCTTCTGCAGTATTTGAAGCATTTCTGCGTAACAGATTGTGTGTGTGTGTTAGCAGAACAAAACTGAAGTGTTTAAGAGAACTGTATGTATGTTATTGTTCCACCAACACAAACGCCGTGAGTCTGACAGCCTGAAGGAAAGAGAAAATGTTCCGAGAAATATCTCATTACACGTCACCACGAGCTTTAGTGACTCATTATTGGGGATAAATATAATAGCAGTAGGTTTTTACAAAGAACTTTAAAGATATGTGACCAACAAAACTTTTAAACCCGAATGGGAATTTTTTGTAATATAAAAAAATTATTTGCAATGCCTTTTTTATATCACCACTATATATATATATATATAATTTTTATTTAGATTAATATAGTTTTTTTGTTTGTTTTTCTTAAGTATAGGACTATAGGTATGTGTTTTGGGTATATTTTGATGAAATGTTATGAAAACAAACAGTAAAATAAGAATATAATACACTTTCTATTTTTTTATATAATTAAAAACATTAATACAAATAAATAAATATATTTATCGACTAAAAATATATTTTCATCTATTAAATGTATTTGATAATATACTATATTAATAAAAAAACTAATATTGTTAGTAATAAATAATGTTATATTCTATTTATATTGATATTTATATTGTTTTTCATTGTAGTGATATTTATGTTAAATATTTATATTAATACATTGAATAAATATAACATTCATAAATATATTGAATGCAATATAATATTAATACCTAAATATATTTGTCTTTGTCATTTGTCCTGTCATCTATTTTGATTTCTTTTTTTCACTAAGCCTTATTGAAATGCATTATGGGATTTGCTATTTATTTTAATGCTGATCTGAAGTGCTGAGAATAAAGAACGAAATAGAAATAAAGAAATGCTAAAGTAAATGATGACAAAACCCGTAATAATGAGCAGAATGTTCTCTTAAGTAGCTTAAATTCAGTGAACAAATAAATAAAATAAAATAAATATATAAATAAACTGGTTCCTTTTAGTCATAGGTTTTCCCAGAAGTTTTTATTTTTAAATATTTTTTAGATAAATATTTAGCTAAGTACGTCTGTTCATCTCTGTATTAATAATATAAATTAAACATTTATTTGTATTTGTATTTATTTTTGTTTGTATTTATCGGTTTATGTAATTGTATCTAATGTAAATGTACATGTAGTTCTAAAATTACAAAGATATTACACCCCTTTTTTGTAGTAATTTGCCATGTACAGTTGATTTAGCTAACTAGTTTTTCAAAAAGGTAGCTATAACTCCCTGAAATGATGAGTAGCCTGTAGTTCTGCAAGCTAAAGAGTGGACGCTCTAGTGACAAGTTCTCTTATCGTCAGAATTGAGCTCAGAGAAGAAACTTGAGTCTGGCTTTACTCAAGAGACTCCAGCTGCGGTCAGTGAACTGACACCTAATTAAACCAGACGTATGTGAAAACGCTGGGGAAACACAGAAACAACTCTTACCACAGTCTCTGCAGCATCGCTACGACATACATGAGCAAACACTGTAATGTGTCGTGGGCTGCAGTGACGAACCCCCTTTGAATCTGCACCAGCTGTCTGCTGTTGCTATGACACCAAAGCAATCCTTTAAAAACTGAGATGTGTATAAACCATTCGTTCTAAACGGCCGATGTGCTTGCAGACGGGAAGATGGAGCCCTGCAAATGTGGAGGCCCAAACCTGCAGAAAAATAAATATAAATCATAGTGAAATAAATAAAGAAATTGTAAATAATTTTAAAAATACATTTTAAAATGAATCAATAATAAAAAATATTTTTTTTAATAATAATAAATTATAAAAAAATGTAATTTAAATAGAATTTACAAATAGGCGTAATAAAAAATATATTTATTTGCAGACAAGAGGATGGAGGCCTAAGCCTGTAGAAATTTAAAATAAATAAATATAAAAATAAACAAATATGAAAATGTACAAAAATAAATGAAAAAATAATAAATTAAGAATAAAAATAATTGGATGGTGTGTTTGCAGATGGGAAGATGGGGCACTGCATATATGGGGCCCAAACCTAAAGAAATTCAAAATAAATTGTTATAAATAATAAATAAATAAAAATAATTAAATATGAAAAAATAAACGAAAGAATAAAAAATAACGTTAACATGTATAAAATAATTGGGCGATGTGTTTTCAGACGGAAAGATGGAGCCCTGCATATATGGAGGCCAAAACTTATTCAAATTAATAATAATTATTAAAATAATAATAACAGTAATAATAATAATAATACATATAAATAAGAATAAATAAAAATAGTCATTAATTAATTCAAATGAAAAAAGAAAGTTAAAACGAATATAAATATACATTGTTAAAAAAAATAGTAGAAAAAATTTAGACTAAATTTTATATAAAAATAATTTCATTTGTTTATTAAGCCATTTCTTCCATTATTATTTTTCCTGTTATCTATTTATTTATTTCCGCAGGTTTGGGCCTCCGTGTGCATATATGGCAATACATCAAGAAGTGTGGAAATAGGCCATGCATGATGCAGCATGTTCTTGCCGTGGTGCTCACTCATATGCATACCTGTATGTTGGCCATAATTGCATTGTAAGACTGAATCCTAACATCCTTGTTTGTTTTTAACTAGGTCAACCCAGATAAAGACATACTCCTGGGACAACGCGCAGGTCGTCCTGGCGGGAAATAAGTGTGATATGGAAGAGGAGAGAGTCGTGTCTTCAGATAGTGGCAGACTGCTGGCAGAGCAGCTGGGTAAGTTCACTCGTCCTAACCTCATCCGAAAAACTGAGTTTGATTCCTCCAGAGACCAATTAGAAACTTCTGGACCTATGGAGCCAGTCAGGTGGGCAGCATGATTTCATTTGAACTAGTTTTGCTTCAAGACCCAGATTTTGCATTGGACATTAAATAGAGACTGAACAGTCAGTCTGTCATGTTTTTTTAAATTTTTTTTTAGGTTAAATAGATTTATTCATGTTTTTTGAAGATGAGAGTGTGGCATGCAACCTACAAGATGGCTACAGATAAATTTGCATCAAAATACTGATTTTAATTGGATGCATAACCTTTGACATCATCAACAAAGGATGGGAAGTGTGTTCTCCTTTTTTTTTAAGTTGAAAGTCTGTTTATTGTGCTGTGCTCTATTGTTGATTGCATATTCAAATTTATCTTTGTATTTTCCTTTTTCTATCCTTAAGTTGATCAGAACCGACACTACCTATTTTTGAGCAAAGACCCACTGGTTGTAATTACAGCACAAAATTACTTTAAATAAATCTCACCGTCCATAAAAAAGCCTAATTTTTGCTCCTATATGAGCACTGTGATGGAATATATACCTTAGACGGCTCTCATGTTAGCATATCTTCACTGTGCATAAATTAGAACATATGGAGGGAATCGCAGCTTTGAACTCGGGCGATAATTAAACGCATGTAATTGGATGACACCAGTATGTGCGAACGGCTCAGACTAACATTGAACGGTGAAAATAGACACACTTACTGCATGTTTGGTGTGAAAGAGGACATACCCCTGCCATTTTCAGACCGTCAAATCAATTACATTTCATTAGGGATTGTCACGATTTGTAAAAGGCAGCAGCTATATGTATATATATCCTAACCCTAACTTTGTGTGAAATGTGAATGAGACTCAGCAAACAACTGAATCATTTGATGGTGACATGTTACTAAACTAAAAATGCCATTCTTTAATAAGGACAAAATACACTTTATAGTTTTTAAATGTAATTATTATTATTAATAATAAATGCTTAATTATTTATTCAAATTATTTATTAAATACATTTCTTATATAAAAATAAATAAAATATATGTAACATAAATATGATAAAATAATAAAAATACATAAAAAATTATTTAATATATTTAGTAATAACCAATATTGTGTGATATCAATATTCTGGCACCTTGATATTTTATCTATATATATATATATATATATATATATATATATATATATATATATATATATATATATATATAAAAAATAGCCATGTATCGTGAGATTTTGAGTGAAAACCTCCTTCCATCAGCAAGGGCATTGAAGATGAAACGTGGCTGGGTCTTTCAGCATGACAATGATCCCAAACACACTGCCCGGGCAACGAAGGAGTGGCTTCGTAAGAAGCATTTCAAGGTCCTGGAGTGGCTTAGCCAGTCTCCAGATCTCAACCTCATAGAAAATCTTTGGAGGGAGTTGAAAATCCGTGTTGCCCAGTGACAGCCCCAAAACATTACTGCTCTAGAGGAGATCTGGATGGAGGAATGGGCCAAAATACCAGCAACAGTGTGTGACAACCTTGTGAAGACTTACAGAAAACGTTTGACCTCTGTCATTGCCAACAAAGGGTATATAACAAAGTATTGAGATGAAATTTTGTTATTGACCAAATACTTATTTTCCACCATAATTTGCAAATAAATTCTTTAAAAATCCTACAATGTGATTTTCTGGATTTTTTTTCCCTCATTTTGTCTCTCATAGTTGAGGTATACCTATGATGAAAATTACAGGCCTCTCTCATCTTTTTAAGTGGGAGAACTTGCACAATTGGTGGCTGACTAAATACTTTTTTTCCCCACTGTATGTATGTATACAGTATATATATATATATGTATATATATTAGGGGTGTAATGGTTCACAAAATTCACGGTTCGGTTCGATACGATACAGTGGTGTCACGGTTCTGTTTGGTATGTTCAGTACGGGGGTAATTGGTTACATGGCAATGTTGGAAATATTTCTGTTTTAAACCACGAAGGTGAGCCAATGGATATCACACAAGCAATGTGCAAACTTTGCGCATGAGTTACGCCGGTGAACATCTTAATCTCAATCAATTCACTGTGCAGAAAGTGAAAGTAAAAACGGAATGACCGAACATTCTGCATCTGACGCCACATATTCTCTCAGAGACGACGAGAGACATCTACTTCAACATATGCTGATAACGGTATATAGCTAACTGTTTTCATTTATTCCCTTAATATTTCTCTTGTGACTTGTACATAGTGGGGGAAAAAATGAGAAGAAACGTATTTCATGTTAAACAGGTTGTTTTTGAAAGTCAGTGCTTTAAATATAGGCTGATCTTTTTATTTCATTGATTTTTATTGATGACTGCAGTGTTCATATTTTAATTAAAGGCTGTTGCCTGTTACGTCATTTGGGCTGCCTTGTTGAGCACAGCGGCACTGAGAACATTATATTTCACACTTTCACAAGCTCTTTTATTTTCCAAATGTAATAGGATTAGTCCAACGAATCGTTTGGTTTGTAATGCATACCGAACCGAAAGCCTCGTACCGAACGATTTAATACGAATACGTGTATCGTTACACCCCTAATATATATATATATAATATATATATAACTATTTATGTAGAATAATAAACTTTAAAATTACTTAATAGTTACTATCTATTAAATTAATACTTTTAATAAATATATAAATAAGAAATTTGTTGATTGAACACACACACACACACACACACATACTGTATATATGTAAGCTTACTGAAAAAATAACACACACACAATATAATTTTGTCTTGTTTTTCTGACATGATGGATTTGTTTTCACTAAGCTTGCAGAATTATGTTCTGGGATTGCTATTTATACTATATTTATATTATTGTTTGTTACATTAGTATTTAATTTATATTAGTTATATTAACTATTTATGTTTAACAAATATATGCATATATTGAATAGATATAATACTTAATGAAAATTGGTTTTGTTTTTCTGCCATTTTGGCGGATGTTTCCCCCCCCCCCCCCATTTTTTGAAATGCATGTGGGATTGCCCTCACCAATATCAATACCAGTAAAACTGCCTTGATGGAGTGAGATATATGTAGAATATAATTTTCTCGCTAGGTTTTCTGACATCTAAACTGTGTTTTGGTGTCGTTTCTGTCTACCAGGTTTTGAATTTTTTGAAACGAGTGCCAAGGACAACATCAACGTGAAGCAGACCTTTGAGCGTCTGGTGGATATAATCTGCGACAAGATGTCAGAGAGTTTAGAGACTGACCCCGCCGTAACCACAGGCACCCAGGGAACGGCCCGGTTAACGGATAACCCTCCTCCACTACAGCAGCCCAACTGTGCTTGTTAGTGCTCTGTTTACATAGTAACATAAGTGTGTTTGTGTGTGTAACACCTTTAGATAGATGCATATATCCTTTAATGTCATAGAATACAGGTGCTGGAACAACTTGAATCTGATCAGTGCATGTCAGGAGTCATGTGACCCTTTACACCCAATGGAAACAAAGCTGTCACATGGATGCAGTCTTGATCAACGGCAAGCAGTTTTTCAGTGTTTTAAAAAGCAGTATGGATAAACATAGCTTGAAAAATATTAATATGTTGCATTTCTTTGGTCATCAGATTTTGGTATATTTTGCCTGTGAGTCTGTTGCACCACTAGGAGGCGTTCAAACAGGACAAGTTCTCGTATTCCAAAACATAAAGCCATGATGCAGGGGTCTTGAGGCACTTTTTAAAATGATAAGATGCAGCGGCAAAAGACATCTGTCTGATGCATGTGAAAACAGACCAAACGAACCCAGGACGCAAGAATGTGTTGTGTACGAATGCTACTTTTGCCTGTTTTGTTCCAGCACCTTTGCACTAGAGTCACATCCGTCTATACGGTGCCTAGTTCATTCTGACACTCTGTTTTCTTTACTATCAATCAAAGTCCTAACAGCCTTTACAGCACTGTTATTTAATTCATCAAGACTTCGTCCACATACATGCAGCGGCTGTTTATGAACTAATGGCTTTGAGCACCACCGAACTGACCTTTCGCTAAGCCCAGCCCCCTTAGTTACTAGTAAATGTAGTTACGAATAAAAACGTATTTACGAATTAGTTTAGAATAAACTGGAGATTTTTGTGAACTCTTTATGACTAAGTACAATTAAACTGAGCCTTTCACTAAGCTGCGCCCTCTTAGTTACAAATAAATTTAATTTTGTAATTATGAATAAACTTAATTACATGGATAAAAATATAGTTACTAATTAGTTTAGAATAAAAAAAAAAAATTTTGTGAACCCTTTATGACTAAGTACAATCAAACTGACCTTTCCGTAAGCTCCGCTCCTTTTGTTACATATAAACTTCATTTAAAGTTACGAATAAAAACTAAGTTGCGAGTTTGTTTAAAATAAACTGGAAATTTTATTGGATTGGATCTAACTAACTTTAATTCTCCACCAAAGTTGGAGCTTAACAAATGTCGTTGCGACTAAAAACATTAATAATTAAGAATAAACTAGAGATTTTCGTTAAATGTATGAATTTGAGCACGATAGCAACTGATCTTTCGCGAAGGTCCACCCCCTTAATTACAAATAAATGTAATTTCGCAGTTACGAGTAAACGTAATCACAAATTGGAACGCTTTGAGCACGATCAGACTGACCTTTCACTAAGCCCCTTAGTTACGAATAAACGTAATTACAGTTACAAATAAAAACGTAGTTGCAAATTAGTTTCTTTATGATTAAGTAATAACCAATATCTAAACTTCACTTCCAGAGTTGCGAATAAATAAAAAATCTAATAAAAACATAGTTACAAATGAGCGTAAACTGGATATTTTTGCAAACTGTGAATTTTATTTTATTTTTTCTCAAATATTTTTGGATGATTCTAAATTGACACATTTTAAATTTTCAAAAATGTAAATATAATTACATAATCACACAGGACATCCTGTCTGGCAACAGTTGCTAATGTAGGATTGGCCAGATTTTGTTTTAGTCCTACAAAATTGCATTAATACACACAAACACACTCTTTTCAGCCAGTTTTGTAGATCAGGAATTCATGCCATATTAATCTAAATGAAATTTCCCATCAGTGATATCAGCTGCATAACTCTAGTGTGTGTATATGTGTACCGTAGATTATTAAAGATTACGTCATCTATATGAATACATGATCTATCTAGTGTATATAGGTTTGTATATACCTCAGTCAGATGAATATAATATTATGGATTTAAGTAGCTGTTCAATACAGGGAGGAAAAATGTGCATTTAATGTTTCTAGACATTTAGTTTGATCATTGTAAATGAATTCACGCTGATGAAGTGAAATATTTATCTATTTATTCAAAGCAAACAGACTTTACAGTGAGAAAAAGAAAAGTAAATGTGCTTCATGAGCTGCGTGTGTCTGATAACGAAACGTTCTTCTAGGTGAAGTGGATTTTGTATTTTTCCCCAAGCCCTTTATTCTCCATTTCTCTTTTCTGTTTATCGCTGTCGTCGGTTGTTTTTCTCTGGTGGCTAAAAAGCTACTTTGTGGAGGATGTGATTTGCTGTCCCTGCTCTTATCTTGTTTTATGCTCATGGCCGGAGAGGATTCAGTGACTTTAGATGTTATAAGGAAACCGCTTCACTGTTGCCTGAGTCGGGTCGAAGCTCGCTGGAGCTTGTCTTGTAAAATGATGCAGCAATAGCCAAGGAAATGTGTCGTGCAGCTATTTTCAGAAGTGAGTCACTCATCAATATTTCATCCGACAAACCTTAAATGACTTCGGCCATGGATGGAAGTTTTTTCATTTTTGAGCCAGAAATATAACATTTCTAAGGAAGAGCAGTTCTTGGGCAAACTTCTTGAAATATGACAATATTCAGATTATATTTCACCTCAAAATGAAACATAGAAAGAAAAAGCAGTTTTTCATATATTCATATATATATAATTTAAATATTTATTATTTTGGTCTGAAATATAACCTGGACATGTTGCTGACCAGTTTCATGAGATTCTTCTTCTAGTTCAAGATGGTTTTATTTGTTTCTCGTCCCTAGAGATTGACCAACTTTCAATGTGATGTATAATAATATAAGTAGAATTAAGTTAAAAAATGAAAACACAGCCCTTAAACTACATGGTGTGGTCTGTAGATATGTGTGGTTTTGTGAGCGTAGTACAAAAAAATAAAGTTTATATAACATTAGGCCGACAATATCCGGCATTATTAAAAACGTATTACGGTCACAGACTGAATACGCCGGTACGTATATAGCTAATAGTTCATTGATGTGTCCTCAGAATAAAGAAAATCAGTAAGAAACCCACCTCGTTTCCCCACCAAAAGCCACGTTTAGCATTATCCCTGCATGAAATTGTATGGCATTTCTATTTAGATACCTGTATCTGTATAATCTTATTTGTTAATTTATGCGTCCCTCAGTATGTGGGGTGCAATGGGCCAGCAAGTGCAATATTTCGAAACCCTATCTCTTGTATATAGTTGAATGACTGTGTGTGTGTGTGTGGAGAGCGTCTCAATGTGCTATGCTGATTTTGCACACTATCATAACCCACGTATGGATGATTGCTCTGCCTCACCTTCTGTGTTAAACTATCTTTGTGCTGACATTAAGACAAAATACTGTGGAGTTACATCAGTGTGTGAGTGTGTGTGTTGGTGTATATATTAGTATGGAGAAAAGTAAACGTGTATCTTGTTGCAAGTCATCTCTGTGGTTTTCCTTTGTGTTTGTGTGTAAATCTCATTCATTTAGCGCATGCATAGGGCTATATATCTGCAATCACTTTACTGCAATTCAGTAGTTTTACAATAGCTGTCATTTCAGGTGTACAGCATGCATAAAACAGCTTTTTAAATACAAGCTCAAAAGGGAGTGAAAACAGTACAAAAAGTACTTGTACTATAGTTCAGTTGGATATCAGATGGTAATGATTTCTTTGTTAAAAGATACTATTTTACCATGCTATGTCCAAAAAAAACATGGTACTTTCTTGTTAGACAGTAAACCTCTTTGTTTGCATTTAAATGATTTATTTTCTTAATTTTATCAATGCCACGTCAGATTTGCTTTTCCCTTGTAGAGAAACAGTACAATTTCAAAAGTCCCCTCAGAACATTAAAATGTTCATTTTAATTTGTCTTAATTGATCTGAGGCTTTAAGCTACTGTCCCCAAAATATGGTGATTTTTATTTAAAATGTTGTGATTTTATTCTAAATATTTTATTTTTAAAAAGTGCTAATCTAACTTTTGGTTTGTGTGGAAAAAAATAGTTGGACCTAACTTGTGATATCCGCAGTGATTTCTAATATTTTATTTGAAGGAATCACTCTAGAGCTGGTTGTTCTGTATGTGTGGCGTGTGTATGACAAAAGTGTATCAATTACTGTTGAAATTACCAATAAATATTCCTATTGTGTTGATATTTCAGTGCTTTTGCTGTATTTGTCAAAGTTTTGTGTTCCAGGTGTCGTGCTGAAAATTGATTGTCTGCCGAAAACTGATCGCCGTCTTTAATCACTTTTTGGCAGGCGTAAAACTGCATTTTATGGGTTTTGTTGGGTATTTATTTCAATAGGTAAAAAGGACTGCATGAGCTATAATCTGTCAAATATAACCCTCATGAATGCAATCAAGTCATTTAGCTCATGCAGTCCTTTTTACCTGTTGAAATACCTTTGAATGTTCAATAAAACCCATAAAATGCAGTTTTACACTTGCCAAAAAGTGATTACAGATGGCAATCAGTTTTTGGCAGACAATCAATTTTTGGCACGACACCGGAAATTAGTTTTTTTTAACACTTCCGGTCCCATCGACCTGATTTTAAATGCCTGAAATAAGGTTCTTTTTCTAACAATCGTTCGGTATCTCACTATGGGAATGCCCCAGGTGTGACCGATTGCCGAAGAACCAATGACACCACGTCTGCCAACCACGGCAGCCCAATCGCTGCAGCGATCAGGGAGTCCCGCCTCCCTGTATATAAACCACAGCTACCTGCTGTCTCGTCATTCTTCCCTGTGGAAGATTTCCGGAAGCTGTCCTCAGCAGACTTTGGGAATTATTGCTCAAAAGTTTACAGATGAAGCCGCAAGGTAACGTCCCAAATGCAATTTTTTTCCTTAAAAGTTTCGTTGAGTGACCGCACTGGGTAATTGGGTAACTAACATGTTAAGGTGAGTTTTTCAGCTCCAAGTTCTCCAAAAAAAAAAAAAAAGAGAGAGCTCACTACTCTCAGCACAGCTCCGTACAAGTTTTCACGTTGTGGTGGACTTACCGTATGAAGAGAATGCAGTCGCTGTCATGGCCACTTCAAAAGAGCCAGAAAGCCACGGAGTTCTCCTCATCCTTGTGCTTGTGGAGCGTGGATTTCGGACAAGGATTCTCACAGTCTCTGCATCTCCTGTCTGGGTGCTAAACACGCTCAGGCAGCACTATCCAACCCCAAGGGCTGCCCTCACTGTGCGACTTTCTCGACTACAACCCGAGAAAGGAGACTCCGAGTGGCAGCCACAGGAAAGTCGGACCCATGCCTCTCTGCTCAACCCAGAGAGGAACCCATGAAGTGTCCACAGACCTCAAGCTCGTGGGGAGATATGATGGATAGTGTGCCACCAGTTCTTCCCCTGCTGTTTGAAGATTCTTTAGCGGGAGAGGAAGACGATGATGACGAGGTACTGTCGACTATCCTCGAAGACGAGGATGCCATTCTCCCTCCGAATCAGTCCCGTCCGCCAAGCGCGCA
Source organism: Sinocyclocheilus grahami (assembly GCF_001515645.1). Classification (NCBI taxonomy): domain Eukaryota; kingdom Metazoa; phylum Chordata; class Actinopteri; order Cypriniformes; family Cyprinidae; genus Sinocyclocheilus; species Sinocyclocheilus grahami. The sequence continues at coordinate 959,205 of NW_015505501.1, forward strand.
GGATGTGAGCTCACCCTCCCCTGTGCAGGTGGACACAGATCTGCTGGAGGTCTGTCGTTGGACCGTGGATAAGCTGTCCATCGATTTGCCATCCCAACTGGCAATGAAAGGGGCTGATAGAGACCTCTACGACGGGAAAAGGCTCCCGTCATGTCTCCCACCAATGAGACAATTTTTTTCTTTATTTTTTTGAAACTTTTTTTTCAGTGAGACAATTTATACCGGCCGTCCCGGCATGCGTTGCCAAAATAAAAAGGTTTTTGGAAAAGCCTTTTTTGCATCGGGTTCTCGTCAAGGGCTTCTTGAGACTGGACGTAGAGGGAATGAAGGATTTAGGGATGGCAGATCCCCACATCCTAATTTCGGACGTGCTATGTTTCTTGCAAGACCTCCTGGACAAAGGCAGAGCTTTTTCCACAGTTAAGGCTTATTTGGCCGCTGACTCAGCATGTCATATAGGACTTGACTCGGGTATTATAGGCCAGCATCCTCTCGTTTGCCGATTTATGAGAGGAGCGCGACGGTTACACCCAGTATCAAAGCCGCTGGTCCCGCCATGGGATTTGTCCGTGGTCCTGAACGTGCTCTCTAAAGCCCCGTTCGAGCCAGTTGAGAGCATCTCCTTAAAGCTGCTTTCTTTAAAGACTGCTCTGTTACTTCCTCTTACTACAGCAAAGAGGGTGTGAGTGAACTGCACGCTTTATCAGTCCAATCCTCATGTATGATGTTCGCTCTGGGGGGTCAAAAGGTAACTTTTAGGACTAATCCGGTGTTTATGCCTAAAGTATTCGATCACACTGGGTGTGGTGAGGCAGTGGATCTGATGGCTTTCCATCCGCCACCTTTCTCATGTTCTGAGGAGGAGCGGCTACACTGTTTATGTCTGGTGCGGACTCTGCAAGGATATGTGCAAAGAACCAAGGCACTTCGCAAAAGCAATCAGCTTTTTGTTTCGTGGGCAGACTCATTCAAGGGAAAGCCTGTCTGCCGTCAGCGTCTCCCACACACCTTTGTGAGGTTCTACAGACTAGATGTAACAGAACCTTCATTTGCCCACTCGGTTTTTGGAGCGAGTGGAGATGTTATCCATTAATCACTTGAGGGATTCCATTCCACTTTAGTGTCAAGTTTTTAAGACTATACTGATCTGCTTTTAACCACTCGTACTGGGACAGAGAGGTATAATTCAGATCGTAGTCATTTTTAGTCTGCTTCGTCAGCATATCGGCAATACGGGAGTTGTCTATATCCCATATTGAGATACTGAAGGAATTTTAGAAAGCGAACTTTAGGTTACTACCATAACCCCGGTTCTCTGATAACATGAAGTGAGGTATCTCACAATATTCCCTGTCCCGCATGGAGAAGAGATACTGTATGTGGAGAATGATGAGACAGCAGGTAGCTGCGGTTTGAGGGAGGCGGGACTCCCTGATCGCTGCAGCGATTGGTCTGCCGTGGTTGGCAGAAGTGGTGTCATTGGTGCTTCCGCAATCGGTCACGCCTGGGGCATTCCCATAGTGAGAAACCTCACTTCATGTTATCAGAGAACTGGGGTTACGGTAGTAACCTAAAGTTTGTATTTACTAGGGATGTGCGCGACAACTAATTTGACTGTCGTTTAAACGAAAGTTTTGTATCCGACTACTCGACTAGTCTAAAAGCAAGAAACCCCCAAAAGATGGTAAGAAAAAAAAACTGTGTGTGCGCGTAGCATAGCCTATATTTGAAATACTTAATCTATGAATCACACTGTCAAATCCCTCAATGAATTCTGCTTGCCGCACACTTGCCTCGCATTATCATCATTTCATTTTAGGTGGTAAAAAAGAAATAAAAAAAGAGCATACACTCAACGTCGGTCAAAGCATAGCTTATTTATTCACATTAGCTGGGGAAATGCAGAACAATGGAAAATCAATCAATAGCCTGACAGAATTCTTCATCTTCATATAACGTTAGCCAACATATTAAAACACAAGTCAACAACAATAGGAAGGTTTGTCAAGAAATAGCATTAAAACGACTTTTAAAAACGTACTTCGTGTAGGCTATGACGTGAAAGACGCGACCTGAGGTAATTAACAATAAAATTCCTGCATTTGAAAAAATGCGCTCGGCAGGAACTGAAGTCGCAGGCACGCAGAGATAACGAAAAGCAAGCCGATAATGTTTCAGAAAGCGCCTGGACATCCCGCACCACCACCGAAGTGGGTCTTCATTAGAGGAATAGACGCCGCGGACGGGATCGCAGCGCCAGCGGGTTGTAGTGAATGACGTGATTGACATTTGCTGGCTTTGGCCAGTCTCTAAGCGAACGCCTACGTGCCTGTATTGAATATGTTATTGTAAGACAATTTGACATTACACAGTTTACACAAAACTTTTCCGTTTTCCTAACACGAAGAAAACGCATGAGAGGTCTGAGGTAAAAATTTAGTTTCTGACCAGATAAACTTTTAAAAATAATGTATTATTTTTCAAACGTTTTATTTTAACTTGTTATTTAAAATGTTTTAAATGCAATGTTAAAATGATGGTAATGTGAATGATAAAATCCTGTTTTTTTTTTCTTTCTATCGTGTAATCGACTATTGTTTTCAATGTGGACTAGTAGGAGCTGTAACTTACCGTTTAGTTGACTAGTCGACTAGACCCGCACATCCCTAGTATTTACCACAAGCTCAATGTATTTTAACGTTTTATACCATCACAAAATTCATTAGTAATATTCACTTGTGACTTTTTTAAAGCTTTTACTTGTCTTGAAAACAGCGGTTGCTAACGAGTGTCTAAATAGGACTACAGAGGTTATCGGGACATCTAACTTCATCACACCAAACAGGTAAACTCATCTAGTTCGCCTTTACAGTTATCTCGCTTTTGCAAACTATTCTAACTCAAACTTTAAGCGATTTTTTTTAAAGACTGAAAATCCTGTTGGAAAAATGGTGGTAACCCTGAAAAACTGTGTGTGCGCGTAGCATAGCCTATATTTGAAATACTTAATCTATGAATCACACTGTCAAATCCCTCAATGAATTCTGCTTGCCGCACACTTGCCTCGCATTATCATCATTTCATTTTAGGTGGTAAAAAAGAAATAAAAAAAGAGCATACACTCAACGTCGGTCAAAGCATAGCTTATTTATTCACATTAGCTGGGGAAATGCAGAACAATGGAAAATCAATCAATAGCCTGACAGAATTCTTCATCTTCATATAACGTTAGCCAACATATTAAAACACAAGTCAACAACAATAGGAAGGTTTGTCAAGAAATAGCATTAAAACGACTTTTAAAAACGTACTTCGTGTAGGCTATGACGTGAAAGACGCGACCTGAGGTAATTAACAATAAAATTCCTGCATTTGAAAAAATGCGCTCGGCAGGAACTGAAGTCGCAGGCACGCAGAGATAACGAAAAGCAAGCCGATAATGTTTCAGAAAGCGCCTGGACATCCCGCACCACCACCGAAGTGGGTCTTCATTAGAGGAATAGACGCCGCGGACGGGATCGCAGCGCCAGCGGGTTGTAGTGAATGACGTGATTGACATTTGCTGGCTTTGGCCAGTCTCTAAGCGAACGCCTACGTGCCTGTATTGAATATGTTATTGTAAGACAATTTGACATTACACAGTTTACACAAAACTTTTCCGTTTTCCTAACACGAAGAAAACGCATGAGAGGTCTGAGGTAAAAATTTAGTTTCTGACCAGATAAACTTTTAAAAATAATGTATTATTTTTCAAACGTTTTATTTTAACTTGTTATTTAAAATGTTTTAAATGCAATGTTAAAATGATGGTAATGTGAATGATAAAATCCTGTTTTTTTTTTCTTTCTATCGTGTAATCGACTATTGTTTTCAATGTGGACTAGTAGGAGCTGTAACTTACCGTTTAGTTGACTAGTCGACTAGACCCGCACATCCCTAGTATTTACCACAAGCTCAATGTATTTTAACGTTTTATACCATCACAAAATTCATTAGTAATATTCACTTGTGACTTTTTTAAAGCTTTTACTTGTCTTGAAAACAGCGGTTGCTAACGAGTGTCTAAATAGGACTACAGAGGTTATCGGGACATCTAACTTCATCACACCAAACAGGTAAACTCATCTAGTTCGCCTTTACAGTTATCTCGCTTTTGCAAACTATTCTAACTCAAACTTTAAGCGATTTTTTTTAAAGACTGAAAATCCTGTTGGAAAAATGGTGGTAACCCTGAAATCTTGCAAACGGTGGTGTAGTTTGTTTATCTTGCATTTAGCTTTTTACATTTGGCTTTTCATTTGAATTCCTTTGTGAAGATAATGATGACGGAAAAAGGTCTCAGAATCATAAACTTACAGCATAGCGCTTATATTAAGCAACAGTCCAAAAGTCAATAGAAAACCCTTATTGGGTTTCTAACGAGGGAATCAGGGGGATGCGGTTGATTTGTTCATCAAGGCACGTCGCTTAGGAAAGTAAGTTACCATGTGACACGCCGTCTTTTTGTGCTCGAGTAGGTATCTTTATAATAATATACAATGCAACGTGAAAATGTCTTGATTTCCCCTCTTAGAGGTCAACTTATGACCTCTACGTTTGTGTTTTATTGCACATAATACGTCAAGACTATCAAGCTTGACGAGTTTAGCTTAGACATACGTTTTTAAAGCATACTGTATTAAAGTTACAGTAAGTAAAAATGGTCAATTCACTTCAAATGAACACTTTTATCTCAGAAGATGAAGGAATATTTGATTCCATCTCCACTCTAAGGTCAGTTTTAATGGCGTTGTTTTGGTCTCACCGCCACCTGCCGGAAGTACAGGGTAAAGACAAGCATGACAAAGCACAGTCATTTCTTCAGAGTTGCTGCTCTCCTCATTTTTTATCAGTTTGGTAAAGCTCGTTTTGAGTCAAGGCATTCCGTTAAAGAAAAAAAAAAGTTTGTACTAAGCTCAACCCAACTGTGGCATCCTTATTCTACATAAGCACCAAAACAAAACAAAATCTGATGTTTTCAGTGCTTCAGAAGCATCATTTCAGTGAAATCGATCATAATGTGGCTTCATTTTCGTGAAATTTCCAAGGCAATCGTTGTTTTGACGTAATACAGATTTGAATGAGCTTTATGAATGGATCTAATAATCTACATTACAAAACAAAGTTTGATAACTCAACATTAATGTTTGCTTTTATATCAGTGGTTTACACTGAAATGTGTTTTTTCAAACGCATTATTATACCATACCAGCATATTTTTGACAATAGCGGAGTCTGATTTGAATGTTTATTCCTTTGTAGCAGTGTCTATATGGTGTTTCGGCAGAAGCTTGATTACCATGGTAAATGTTTATAAGCTAAGATATTTTTTTTCCATTTTACCATTTATAAATGAACGATGGCAGGCATATAGTAGTTTTATACCCACGTGATGTCCATGTATATATTGTAGGAGTACTAAATTTGCCAATATTATTGCCACAGTATTACCTTTATCACATAGTTTCACTTGGAAACGTTTCAAGGGTGTAATATAATTTGTGGTGTGTAATTTATTTATTGGTATAAATATAAAACCATGCATATTATTTTTTATAGAGAATCTCTTATTATTATTATTATAAGCGCATATAAATGAACTGATTAATTTTAGATGGTGACAAAAAAAGTTTAAGTACGAGTGGACATGAATTGAAACAAGATTATAAAGCTAAAAAAATTATATAAATTTACTATTGCTTTTTATCAGTCGCTTAGAAACAAATTAATATGAACAATGAATAGTTAGCTGTTACTCTGTGTGGCCACCAGGTGGAGGCAGAACTACAGTTTTACTTTATATTCGACTGAAGGCCCTGATATTCTTTTTTATTTTTATTTTTTTTAAATAAATGTGGATTATAAAGGCTATCATTTTGACTATATTTACGATCCATTAAAACTGTCCAGTTTATATTCTTAAAAATATATTAGCATATCTGATTTCACACGTTAATTTAGCTCAGTTCCCACGGTCCGTGTTTGATGTGGAATATTTAATCTACTTTTTGATTTATTTATCAGTTTTATTCATTGCTATTATTATTATCAATATAAAGGTTCACTATATAAAATAGTACATGCCTAGTGTATTTAATGCAATTGCTCAATTAGAGCAAACCTTGAGATATATACACTACATAGCTGGTTGTCCTATAACCCAACAAGATGTCCTCTTTTTTAAGTGTGATTTAAATTCATCCGTCTCTGATGTTGTAAATTTAGTTTTGTTGATGGGTAAATATCATATCCATACTTGTAAATGGGAAAAAAAAGTAAACCCTCCTTCAATATATTTTTATGTGAGTTTGCTAAAATGTTTCAGAGCTTCAAAAAAACATAATAGAAAATCTGAAAAGTTATGCTTCTCTTTGTCAAAATATTTATTACTTTAGTATCTTTTTTCTTTATAATGTCTACATCGGCTACATCTTTCTTTTCATCCTTGCTTTTGATGTTTTTTTTTCTTTCTTCTTCTTCTTTAATGTAAACTCTGTGTTTGTCTCAATGGAAGTGTCTTACATTGTTCCCTGTCTTTTTTATGTACATTAAGCCAAAAAAAAAACCTTGAGAGTGGTGCAGAAACAGCAAGACTTCACAAGACTTTCGCTTTGACTCGTCAGGATATTGAGCAACCAAACCAAATCATGTTCTTTAGCGAACCAAGACATCTCAAACTCACATCTGCGACCGATACAAACACGCGACACACGTGTGGAATCAACCCATGCTTTTATTTCATTTGTTGCATATAAAATGATTTTTCTGTATTTTTCCTTGTAGTTTATGGACTTGAAACAGATTGGAGATGGATCTACAGCACCGGCCAAAGACTGTAAGAGACTGAAAGAAGTGTTTCAGTTTTTAATCAAATGTTAAAGTATCCCTTTAATGACATTGAAAAAATACCAGTAATGAATAATAATAGCCACGATTGGCTTTGGTCCAGGGCTGCTAAAATCTACAGTATGCGTGTCAGAAAGTATGCTTGTTTAACATCTGAAACTCTAGGACTCGTTCAGTTTAGTGCACAAGCACATCTACAAGGCTGGATGAGATGAAGGTAGCAGACGGCACCTGAACGAAGTTAAAGAACAGCATGAAAGTAGAAGATCACAAGCAGCCAAGCACCTCTAGGGCAAACCAAACCGTCCCGGGACTATTGCAGCCGCTGTGCCGACAGCGGCGTTCACTATGTGCCACTTTGTTGGACCTACAAATGAAAAGAAGTAACCCAAGGCATCCTAAGCTTTAGCTTTAAATGCAGCGCATAAGATGCCCTGATACCCTGGCAGCAGACATCGTTCTCCGAAACACGTAAAGAGACCAAACGGACTCACAAATAAAGAAAGAGTTTTGAAGTTAAGGCACAGCCCTGGGGCCAAACGCCAGTGGCGACTCGTCTCAAATGGTTTGGCTTTCCCCAGATCTCCAGAAACACACGTTAGAAAGTGACCTTCTTGTTTTTATACAGAATATCATCATCATCATCATCATCGGTTTTTTGTTTTTACATGGGATAGTATTTATAATAATAAACATTCTCTCAACAAGAGTTTACCAAATACAGCAACTCCATCCGGGACGAAGTTTAGAATCTGTCATCATTTACAACAAACATTACAATATATACAGCTAAATAAATACATCGTTGTAAACAGCAGAAAAAAAATATAACAACAACCAAAATCCATAATCAGGTAAGGTCATCTGGTGAGGAAAGAATATCATGGCACAAACGTAAATGAAATTATATATAACAAAATCAGTACTACTCGAGCCAGGTTTCAAGTTTCTGTGAGCGTATTACAATAACTACAGACTTTAAAAAGTTTGTTCTATGTACACAACCAAAAACAGGAGGCCAGTAACTTGCAAGTCCACACGCTCTATGCTACAGTTGATGGTCTACAGTACTGCTTTCAAACAGAAGCCAAACAATAAATTAAAATCATATACAGATATAAATAAGTCCTTATTAAAAGCCATGTGTCACATAGGGAAGTTTTGGTGTGAAATGAAAATGTGGATTTTGACGCTGAACTGCATCTAGCCCTAAGAGAAGATCTCTGATCTAATGAATCGGGACGGATGGAGAAACACAGGTGATTGTGAAAGGCATTGCACGACAAATACGCTACGATTGTAGAATACGCATGCACAGGATGGATGTGGTTTTTGGGAGTTTGTGGTTTTCGTTTTACGTGTGAGATCCTGCAAGTGAAAACTGAACAAGGCAAAAGGAAAGAAAATCAGAGTCACGCGCTATAAAAAATCTCCAGATGTCTTAATAACAGAAGTGCTTCAGATAAATGGCTGGATGTCTGATATACACCCATGACAGGATGCTGCCAGTAAAAGAAGTTCAGCTTGACCTGGAGTTATAAAGCCTGAACAGGATGTTTGTGTCAGTCTTTGAATGGTGATTAAAGTCAATTATAAAGTTCTTAAAGGCGTATGTTTGGTAACACATTACTTGATGCCTGCAATGTATATAAATATTTTAATACTACATATTATTTGCATTAAGACGCACAATATATGTGTATATGCGTATTATATGTGTGTGTGTGTATATATATGTGTGTGTAAATATGTATATATATATATATGAGACTGAAAGTGTATTAATATTAATTTGGTGCTTGTAATGTTAATACTTTAACATTATATTTTACACATTTTATATATATATATATTTTTTTACAGGCTTCAAGTGCAGTGTTGCTGAAATAACTGCTCCAAAACAAGGCAGAAATGAGTTGAACGCACATAAAGCATCTGTAGGTGTATTGAGAGGCTCGTTGGCGGTAAAGTGTTTGACGGAGTAAAAAAAAGACCGTAACGATGTAAATACAGCTTCTGAAAGGAGGTTGTGTGACAGACAGCAGTGATGTGAATATGGTGGTGAACACACGACCCACGTCACGTACTTGCAAGTTACCCTTCGCACAAAGTTTCCTCGAAAACGCAACAGCTGCTGTTTTGTTATTTAAAAAGTAATTATGTAAAAATCTGTATGTATACCGTACAAAATCATCGAAGAGGCCATGACAGCACTTAGTTTTTTTGTCTTTTGTGAAATTTTTCTCAGTCAAAAGTTTAGGAAGACTTAAAACGTAGAAAATAAGGTCTCTTTGAAATCCAAGGAAACGCGTTCCTGCGTCGATCCCCGCTGGCGTCTCTGATTGCTTTGTGCGGGGAATTTCCTCAGTCGTCCACAGAGAATCACAGAGGAGGAGGAGGAGGAGCGTTAGGCTAACTGAGACTCGTTATAGCACTTGCGTATCATTGCTCTTTTGTTGATTTTGATTGCTTCTATTGTCCTCATTTGTAGGTCGCTTTGGATACAAGCATCTGCTAAATGACTAAATGTAAATGTAACGAAATAAAGATGAAATAAAATAGAAATATTTGATGAAAAAATGTTATGTAAAAAAAAAATAGAAAAGTTGCTTTGGCAACTAACTGAAATACGTTGAAGTACTACAACTAAAACTGAAATAAATAATTTTTTTTCCACTGACAAAGTGTTTGTATGAACTAAAACTGAAATAATTACAAAACATATTCAATAATTGAAATAAAATAAAATATAAATATTAGATGAAAAACTTAAAAAATTTAAATAAATCCGAATATATCTATGAAAAAACTATGTATATTATATCTGTATAAAAATTAAAATGTATACAAAAATATACATACAAAATAAAATAATTTGAAGTTAAAGTACTAAAACTGAAATAAAAATAAATGAAAACTAATCAGAAATATTAGTTTGAAAATATATAGAAACATAGTTTTGTTATATACATTAGACTTGCATTATTTTTTGTTCTGTAGCCGCACCACTCACTCACACACACACATTAAAAATTAATTAATGAAAATAATAATTTGTTCCGTCAGCTGATTTCATAATGGTTTATTAGATTGAACAATTTCATAGAAAAAAAAAATTGTCCCCATTTTTCTTTGCAATGCTTTTTTTTTATTTAGCACTTTATCTTACAATTAACCGTTTTATTTTTGACTCATAGTAGGGTAGAAGGTAGAAACGTAGTTCCATAGTTCCTTCTGGAATGGATGAGCCCACCTGAGACTTCTCTACAGAGGCGTTGTGTTTGTCACACATGGGGCTGATCTCCATCCCTCGCTCTCTCTCTCGGTCGCCCTGACTGAAGAACTCCTCCATGATGCGGTCCGTCCACTTATTTGTTCCGTTAGCTGATTTCATAATGGTTTATTAGATTGAACAATTTCATAGGAAAAAAAATTGTCCCCATTTTTCTTTGCAATGCTTTTTTTTATTTAGCACTTTATCTTACAATTAACCGTTTTATTTTTGACTCATAGTAGGGTAGAAGGTAGAAACGTAGTTCCATAGTTTCTTCTGGAATGGATGAGCCCACCTGAGACTTCTCTACAGAGGCGTTGTGTTTGTCACACATGGGGCTGATCTCCATCCCTCGCTCTCTCTCTCGGTCGCCCTGACTGAAGAACTCCTCCATGATGCGGTCCGTCCACTGTCTGTACAGCTGCAGGGGTTTGGTGGGGTTACTGAGATCCGCACAGTGAACCATGTTCTGAAGCACCTGAGGAACATCAGCACATGCTTCACCGAGAAGTCACTGTTAACTTACAATTGAAATACTGTATAATGTGTCAGATGCAACTGAGAAAACTATATATCCTATAATTAAAACTAATTAGTAACATAAAAAAATCATATAAAATGTAAATCTACGTTTAAAATGTTAAACACCATTAGATAGTTCTTGAAATTCTATCAATTAACGATTAACAATTTCAGCTGAATTTACAATTTAAATATTGTAAAATATGTCAGATATAGCTGAGAAAATGACATCCTATATGTACAACAAATCAGTATCGTAACATTTTTTTGTTAAATATTAAACGTATTTAATATCCCATTAGATCATTATTGAAGCTGTATGAATTTACAATTTCTGCATAATTTAGCATTTATTATGTCAAATGTGTCAGATGCAGCTGAGAAAACGACATCCTATATTACAACAAATCAGTATCATACAAAACTAGTTAAATATTAAAATGATAAGTGTTCATTCTTATTTATCACACTAGATTAAGTTAGACTAAGGTATTTAAGTTGTGTACATTTCCAGTTTATTTTTTATTTACACTTTAATTCATGTAAAATCAGTCAGATGGAGCTGAGAAAACTACATTTTATATTTACAAATAAGTATCATAAAAATACCAAAAATATATTTAAAAAAAACGAATGTCTCATTAGATAGTTATTGAAGTTCTATGAATTTCCTATTTAAATACTGTAAAATGAGTCGGATGCAGCTGAGAAAACATCATCGTATATTTACAACATATCAGAATCATAACCAAAAAAAAGTTAAATAATAAATTAATTTATAAAAGGACCCATTAGGTAGTTATTGAAGTTCTAAGAATTTCTAGTTATGTAGCTGAGAAATTGATATAAACAAGTCAACATGAATAAAATAAAACTAAGTTAAATAATAAAGTCACAAAAGTTAAACATTTAATATCTCGTTAGATAGTCTTTGAAGTTTATGAATTTCTATGAATTTTTTATTTATTCTTAATTGACCATTTAATTAATGTAAAAAGTGCCAAAGCTTTTTACGTTTACAAACAATGACAACAATTGTTTTTAAAAAATAAGTCGACTTGAAAGTAATTCTGATAAATATGATTTAAAATCCCACTATGCAGTTTTGGAAGTTCTATGAATTTCCATTGTACTGTGATTGTGAATGTACCCCACTGGTCAACAAAACACAAAGTCCTGCCCAGTTCACGCCATTGGCTGAGCCAGAAGTGGCTGTGTTGGGCCGCCTGAACAAACTCAACAGTGTTTTGATAGAGCCAGAGTTTACAGGAAGTCAAAAAAGACCCGTATCAGCTTAAAAGACTCACTTGGATCCTGTCTGAGTAGTTATCCAAGAGCAAGACTCCAGAACTGGTGACCTTCTTGGTCTCGACCATGGTCTTCAGATCGGCCAGCAGGTTCATGTGTTTGGACATATCAGTCGCCAAGACCTTGGAGAAACGTGCGAGAAAACCTTGAGCCAGAACTCTGAACGAACATCATCAATGCTAAATGTCATTCGAGCGGGACGTACGATGTCGATGACCATCTTGCGCAGCGATTGTCTCTGTTTTTTGGTCAGGTTCTGGAAGATGTCACAGTTCTCCTCCTGCAGGAGTTTGAAGCCCACTGCCAGATGATGGTTTTCCAGCACCGACGAGTCATTGTACATGAGGGCCAACTCCGAGTCTGCAGACATGAAGAAAACAGTCTTGTGCTAATCTGTAGACGAGCGTGACAAACAGCAGGAGTCTGTGAGAGATTACAGCGCGACGCAGGAGACAGACACACACAATCCCATGAGGCCTGAGTCGCATTTATCTGTCCTATCAGTGCTGCTTATGACAAAATAAAGTTATGTAAGCGGCGGTTGCGTGGTTTTGAGGACAGATGTGTGCTGGTCTGTGTGTCTCTGAGCTGATGGGATTGAGTGATCTGCTCCCAAGCGTTTCACTGAATCTACAGATCCGTCCTTTAACATACAAACCTCATGAGCTGCCATTCAGGCCTTTATTATATATATATATATTGTTATTTATCAGATGGATAGTACTCGTTCTGCTGATTGGTCAAATTATGCATTCTACTTATTCGAAGTAACTATTAACCTTAGCTTTTAGGGGAATTTTTTTAGAGGAAGAATAACTTGATTAATTTGTGCTCTTAATGTATATATATTTTTAATTATTATTTATAAAGGTAATAAATAAAACATACCTTATGGCTTAATTACAAGTAGTCATTATACATTTTATAACTAATAAAACATTTTTTGTTGTTATTTTGGACCAAACTGTGAAATTGACAAAATTACATTATTATAGTTACACATTTAAGTAATTGGATTATTATATTTAGAAATGTAAGTAATTACATAATTATTTAGGTTATAGAAATGTAAATAATGAGATGATTATATTTTTACACTTAATACGATTGTTCAATTTAGACATTTTATAATGATATTATTATATGTATGAATTTAAATAAATAATGATATTATTATATTTACAAAATTTCAATTATTAGATCATTAAACCTTAAAAAATGTACACTGAAAGCATGGCTGCAGACATATTTTTTTGATCTGCTAAAATTAAAAACTTTATTGTTCAGATATGGTTCAAATGACTCATATATTCATACAGCACACTTACTGGTGTTAATAAGGAACTGGTTGGAGACACCTGGGTGGTCTACATCATGAATAGCACTGGCGAAAATGGCAGCGAGAATTTCAAGGTCTGTGAAAACCGCCTGAAAGAGAACAACATGTGGATGTACGGTGAGTGAGAGCAGACATTATCTTCACCACATAACCTTGTTAGAAATCCAGCAAGTAGCACACAAGGTCATACCAAATCAAATCTGAACCAAAGGGCTCACGTGCCACACTTTTCACTTTTAATCAGCTTATAACGTTAGTCTAGACTAGCTGCACCCAAAAAATTCATAATTTAGTTGTTGCTTGTCCATATTCAACCCTCTATACAGTATGTAAACAACCTCTGTTATGGTCGAACCTCAACGCATGTGAAACGACCAACAAACGCCCAGTTGCTGAATGCTGAATAGGTCGATGTGGGCAGCAGACGTTCTCAGTTGTGACGTCAATACAATGGTCATTTGCAAAGGAACCTTAGTTTCCATAAATGTTCTCATTTCTTTTGAACACAGCAAGGAAAGCCTTGTTTTGACGAGCGGCATCCCTCACCTCCAGAGCAGGCGTGGAGAGCAGCACGTGTGTGGACTGGGTGACGTCAGCAGCGTGAATGTTATTGTGATACGCAACATCAGCATGATAATGGTCTTCTAAGGTCATCAGGTACGTTATGAAAGTGTCCAAGGGAATTTTAAATGTTTTGAGTAAATCCCTTTCCTGTCGGAGAGAAAAACAGAAAGATGAATAAAGTGTCCATTTATGATAACATGCAACACATTTAACATCATGACACAGCATGTTCAATAATGCAGGTTTTGACGGGGTCATATAAAGTAGGCTTCATGCGATTTTTCCCTGTCCATGTGAAGAAAGTTATGAAAACAAACACTGATGAATTGTGCACCGCAAGACATTTATTAGCAAAGTAAATAAAGGTGATCAGTGAATGTTTGGTCTCACCTGAAATATAGTGTACATCATCACCGTTAAAGGCCTGTTGCCTGAAAACTCTGTGACTTTAAAAACATTAAGGCCCCATTTGTTTATGTCCTCCAGTTCCTGAAACAGAGCAGCCAATCATTAGACAGTCTGTTGTGTGTGATGCCACTGAACTAAATGACTAGTGATTTAGCAACCATACATTTTTGGCTGAAATAGCGATTTCCGGTTTGCCAATCGAGTGAAAACAGTGATGTCTGGCGTTTCTCAGACGAGGCGTGTTGACTGAGTCAGTGTGATATTGTGCACACAACATGGATAAACTACAACAGGCAAACAAGCCAGCTGTGTGGACGCTAGTGCTGGATTGACAATATCGAGTTCTCATTTTACTTCACTGGTTGTCTTCATTATTTAATGTATGTTTAAGTAAATCTGTCATAAAAGCCATTATTTAAATGTTTATTTTTCAACAACAAATTGGAGTAGAAACATAATTCTGTTTTTAAAAAGTTGACAAAAACTCTTTATGTGCAATTAAAATTGTTGTATTATTAAGTTAAACTGATTGATTAATTTATTAATTATCAAATAAAATGCATTTTAAGCTTTAGTTTTCGGCTAAATGAAAAAAAAAAAACATTTCAATGCAATAATATTAATACAGTTATATTACAATTGCAAAACTTTTTTTGTAAAAATTATTATATCATTTTTAAAAATTATTTAAAAGTTCTAAAAAAACAATTTTCAGTTTCAGTTTAGAATTTTTTGTTTCAGCCCAGAATTTTTCTTTTGGTGCATCACTATTAATGACATTTGTCTTCAATAGAGCTGCTTATAGCTGAATTAAACTTGTTTCATAATTTGATCGACTTTACACTATTATAAACTAAAAATCAACACTGAAGTGAATTGAGCTGAATAAAAACACTTGTCTTCTGTAGAGCGGCTTTATAGTTGAACTGTGTTTACTTCATAGCTTTGCAGCATTCAGTTTCTGAACTAAATTAAATCAATATTGAACTAAACTGAGCTGAATAATGACACTGTCTTTTCTAAGGCTGCTGAACAGCTGAAATTGTATTTGATTCATAACTGAAGAATTAATACTGTCCTTTTCCTGTTTATTACTGGGAAGCTGCTTTAAAATAATCTGTATATTATGTATATTATGCAAAATGCATTTTTTTTTTATGAATGTTGGTTTGCTTTTATGACAGCCCCAAAATATTCTACAAATAATTCAGGACTAGTTTTAGAAACAGCCGGTGAATTTGAGAAAACTAACCTGCTTGAACAGAGCAGCGTTTGTTGCGTTTCTGAATGCATTCTTCAACCAAAGTGTTGACGAATACTAGTTTAACCAGCAATATGCTCTCGGTTAAAAACCATTGCTTCCTGGTGAACAGCATGACACTAACCAGCATGGAAACACATGCTGCTCCAAGCTGCTCTTTTCAGCAGGGTACGAAATCTTTCCAATCACACGTCATCTACCTACGTCATCGCACAAAAAAGCACCAATGACCAAGTCTACAAGAGTCTCTGATCAGGTCCAATCAGGATTCAATTGAGATGATTGAGGTTCTGTCTGAGTTTGAAGTGTTTGAAGCAGCTCTCCAACTCAAATAACCCGTCAGACGTCACGCTGCTCACCTTGGCTAAGGAGTCTTCCGTATCCGTCTTGACCCCGAAGCGAGGGATGTTGGAATTGGTGAGGCTGGTGCTGTGCATGAGTTTTTTCACCCCACTGATCTGACACATGGGCTTTTTCTTCTTCTCCTTCTCCTTCTGCGTCTGCGGGGAGGGCATTTCCACATCGTGCTGTTTGTCTGGAGAAACAATGGAAAAGTGTGAACGTGAGCCAGAGCTCCAAACCTCACCATAACACTGACAAGTCAAAAGCGTTGTGTTTTCTGATTGATGGTTTACCTAAAAATGTGTTGGAGATGAACTCTGAGACCTGGTTACCAGATCTGCTCATCTCAGACAGGTGCGTTAACTCCCTGTTCAACATCCGCTTGAACTGCACAGAGAGATAGATAGATAGAGAGAGAGATAGACAGACAATGGATAAATTAATCAATCAACTGAATTTTAAAATCAATCAGCTGTAACCTTCTATTCTAATCAGTGTGAGAACAGATGCCCTTCAAATAAAACCAGACCAGATCTAAAAATAGCCACATCTAGAAATCTGGCACATTTCATGAATTAATAAGTCCATATTTGTAAACTCATCATGAATAATTAAGAATTAAAACATGGATAAACAAGGATAAACATGGAAAAAGTTGTATATATATATATATATATATATATATATATATATAAAATGAAATAACTGAACCAGATCTGCTCATCTCAGACAGGTGCGTTAACTCCCTGTTCAACATCCGCTTGAACTGCACAGAGAGATAGATAGAGAGAGAGATAGACAGACAATGAATAAATTAATCAATCAACTGAATTTTAAAATCAATCAGCTGTAACCTTCTATTCTAATCAGTGTGAGAACAGATGCCCTTCAAATAAAACCAGACCAGATCTAAAAATAGCCACATCTAGAAATCTGGCACATTTCATGAATTAATAAGTCCATATTTGTAAACTCATCATGAATAATTAAGAATTAAAACATGGATAAACAAGGATAAACATGGAAAAAGTTGTATATATATATATATATATATATATATAAAATAAGAAAAATATTATTATACATGAAAATGATGTTGCAACACAAAAACATGCTAAATGGGATTAATTTTCTTCATGCAAAATATAATTTAGAATTTTTTTCCTTTCCTGAATATGTTTTTGTCAGATTTACCTAAAGGAGGGCAAAATTTGCCAGGCCTAAAAATATTTTTATCTTTACTGTCTTGCATAAAAAATGCACTGATTTACAACAACACACCATTAACAATGAAAATATCTGTGTATCAACCCAAAGCCTTCAAAACTGACCATATAAAACTCTCAGCGCACAGAAACTGTCCCGTTTGGATTGTTGTATAAAATATTAATCTCTGCTAATTTGCATATAATTTACATGTGGTGTACCGCACATTATTTGAATACATCAATTCATGACGACGCAAAACCCTCAATAAATGAAGATAAGTAAATACATAGAGGCCAAAATTGATTGTTTGCATTTTGATACCTCACAGCCTCTATTTGTCCTAAATAAGGATCCCCGTACACCCGAGACTAGAGATATAGAAAATCAGCTTCATGATCCATACCTTTATATATCCCCATGAGACTGAGCGTAAATAATTTGCTTCAGGCATCTTCGTTAATGCTCCACAACACGCAAAAGTAAGAAACAAACCACTCCTAAATCCTTCAGACAACGGCACACGAATGCTTCTTCGGTCTCAGTCTAAAAACTGCATCTGGGGATCAGGTGGAGGTGCGGAGGCTGGCAGACATGGCTTGGCTGTGGTCTTCTGAGCCGTGAGAAAGATGCTGGGCTGCTCAACACCTTCCAAATATGGGACTGCTCCTATAATGGATGCTGCTCGTGCCCCTCCACACAGCCAATCAGGGCTCATTACTGAGAGGGAGAGATGGGGGCAGGAGCGCCGTCATCCGCTGATGGAGGATGCAGGCCTTGGAGAACGGCACAGTTTTCACAGCTCACCTTGTACCTGGTTTAATCATACGGCAGAGCGGCAGTGTGCTCCGATGACTCATGAACGGCTCCTGGTGTGGTCTATCTGTTGACGTTATCTCATCAAGTATTGATAGACAGATATAATTCGGATGATATTTCGCCGGTATTATCGGCAATGACCGATCAGAAGCAGGAGCTTCCTCTCGCGTCATTTCTAACATCAACGTCCGCAATGTTGAGGGATAATAAACCATTTCTGTTTTCAAACCATGCACCTTGAGTCAAAATTGTATAGCTGTGTTTCAATGATAACATAAAAAATTTAATATTTATCTTTTTTTTCTTTTTTTTATATATAATTATTTAATTAATACTTCTTTTAAATACTGAAATACAATAAACTAAATAAATAAATAAATAAAATAAAATGGCTAAAAAAATAAACTATACAATATACAATATAATAAAATATACACAATAAAATATATAAAACATTTCTGGGTTGAATTTCTAGAAATAAAATAAAATAAAAATGCTATCTTCTGAAATAATAAAATCATTTCAGATTGAATAAATATTTAATGCTCATTTATTTGCCAAATGATTTTTTTCTCAATATTTTTATTTTTAAAAAAATTTTTTTAGTTATATTTTCAGATTCACCCTAAAGGAAGATTAACCTTTCAGAGTCACACATATTTGCCAGGCCAAACAATGCTTCTCATCTTTAAAGTCTCACGTAACAAATGCAATAAATAAATACTAAAACTAAAATAAATTAATAAAATAAAAATTTTAAAAATATATAAAATGAAAAGTAAGTAAATAAACAAAAAAAGTATAAAATGGATTAAACTGGATTTTATACATAATATACATAAAATATATTTTAAAATCTGGGTTGAATTTCTATAAAATAAAATAAAATGTTATCTTTTCAAATAATAAAATATTTTTAAATCAAATAAAAATGTAATGCTCAATGATTTATTTGGTAAGGCTACTGGCCTCTTTTCTCTCATCACCAGTGGCCACTGTACACTGTCACAAAGAACTGTAAAATTAATTTCAAATCCATTGACAGTCAAAAAGAGGAAGTAGTTAAACTTCTCAGACTGTAAAACAAACTCCTGTTTGAGTGTAAATATTGACCTGTTGATAAACGTCCACCTCCTTTCTCTAATCAGAAGTGGGTGTCTTTGATTACACTTGCGAACTGCAGAAGGGAACAAAAATCTGAAAATAAAACAAACATGTCTGGAACAATACGCCAGCATTCATATGGAGATATCGACCCCCATGCAAGCATAACACGAGGCTTTTATGTGGCCAGGGGAGATGTTCTCATTTGAAAAGCAAATGATAGATCAGTGGCTCTTTTATGAAAGCAATAGCCATTGGCCGGATTTGTTTGTGGCTGATTTGAATATGAACCTGAAGCCTTTACCATACGGCAATGATACTACATTATCAGGAGAAATATGAAGCCTCTGCGGTGGTGTTTTACGTCAAAGCATTTCTTTATGCAAAGCAACACATTATGTGGTTCACATAAGCAAGGAAATAAAGTATGTGTATGTCAATTTATCTTTGTTGTACAACCAAGAACTTCTACAGACCTACTGAACAACACTCAAAAATAAGAACAAAACACGGCCTTTATAATCATTATGTCTGCTCTCATCTGATAAGAAAATCATTTTAGAGACATTTTGTTGCATAAATGCATGTCTGATGCTGCATATAAAAAAAATAAGATTAAGATAAATAAAGTCTAATTGGTAAAGAATGAAGAGTCTGTCAAAAATTCAAAAAGTAAGTCAAAAAGTTATTGGTATTTTTAACACACATTTGCCTGCCACATCTGACACATTATTTTGGTTTGCTTTTAGTTGACTGTGATGTGTGTTTATTTATTGTTTGTTTGTTTGTATTGTGATCAGTGGTGGAAAGAGTACTGAAAAAATATACTCAAGTAAATGTACCATTACCTTCCAAAAAATGTAGTGTGAGTAGAGTAAAAGTACTTGTCCAAAAAACTACTTGAGTAAGAGTAAAAGAGTAGCCTATTTAAAAGTACTCATGAGTATTGAGTAGTGAGTACTGAGCTGTGGATTCTACCCCCTCATAATAATCTCATAAGTGAGTGGGGAATTTACTGAACGTGCCACTTGCGGGAGTTAACACTGTGTGCAATACCCGCAACCTCACACCAGATTTCAGGCCGTGTAGATAGGCAAGCATATATACAAATCATTTAGTAAGCAGAAATACGAAATTTACCTTAACATTAAGTTAGAGGAAGATGCGACTGAATTGATGCTTGAAGAATGCACTTCCAGCAGTCATGATAAACAGCTGGCGTTTAAAGTTTTCCATGCACAATTTGATTTGATGAAAGTCACGAGACCTATTACTCTCTATCCAATCACGTTGATGGATAAAAATGAAATGAAAATAAGCATGTAACGACCACAAACGGAGGAAAATAGCGGAGTAAAAGTACTGATACATCACTTAAAATGTACTCAAGTAAAAGTAAAAGTACACAATTTTTAAACTACTCTAAAAAGTTCAATTACTGATAAAAAATACTTAATTACTGTAACGTGAGTATTTGTAATTCGTTACTTCACACCACTGATTGTGATTGTGATTGTGATCGTTGTGATTTACTATGTAACACTGTGAGAAGCCGTTTCGTAATCTGAAGCTGTTTTTGCACTGATGTCAGACTTGTCATTCATTTATGAATAATTCGATATTTTGGCCAAATAAAAAAATAAATAAAAAAGAATGAAAATAAATAAATAATCTAATCTTTTCACAAAAAAATGTTAATTAAAATAAAAAAGATAAAGATAAAATAATTCAATATAAATAATTATGTAACTTCATATAGAAAACATTATTGGATTGTGATTTTAGCAAAATAAAGTTTCTGTAATATATATACCGCAATATCATACTGGCCTAATCGCCCACCACTAGTCTTACTGAAGAGTGAGTGACATGATGGAGCCGTAATAAGCGTACATGAAACAGGATCCTACAGTACAGTGGATTATGATTAATTATAGACTAGCGCTAACTAGAGGCAGTGTGGTCGCGCCATAGGAAGAGTCTGTTGCAGGTTGAGGCCGGTGTCATGCTGATGGAAACAAGGGGGAAAACCTCAAACCACACCCCAAATTCTGCCGGGACCACTTTCATGCTCGTCATCAGAAAGGCAAAGCTATTTCTTGAGATCTAATTATCGCCCGTCAAGTTTTATTGGGAATATGAGCACTCATAATAACACATAATTCCAAACACATCTGACAAATACTAAATGCATCCTGGAACTGGATGAACCAACAGCTTAAGTGCACAAAAGGGCTAAATCTGATGCAGGAATTTAAAATTGTTGACACAAAATTGTGGCACATTATGTGTCTGTATAGCTCATATGAAGGCCGTTTGTTCTCTTTGGTGAGGGAAACAGAGCTCTGTGGTTTTCTGTGAATTCTGGCTGGATCTGAGGCCTTTAGCTGGGCTCACACAGGCCTCGTGTGGCTTTGATTAAAGCCATCGGCGGACTCTTTGAGTATCGTTCAACGTTTCGTGCTTTGCGGCCGCCGCTTCAGAGAGGACCAATGGGACGCCAAAGGCTTCACCACAGCGCGCGTGCAGGATCCAAATCATTCAAGAAAGCCACTGGCCACAGATACCCCCTCATCCCATACACCGAACCCCCCCTCCATAACCCATATGTCTCATTTTCCTTCTGTCTTTCTTCCCTTGGGCTCTGGCAGGCCTCTGGCCGCGGGGTGTGGTGTGGTGTTTCAGGAGTTTCATGGAGGGGAAGTTGGGTGCTTTGGTAAATCCAGATCTGCTGTAATGGGAAGTCTTTAACTTGGTACCATATAGAAAGATAAACAGCTTAAAAAAAAGCTTTCTAGACAAGCTAGAGATAAAGATCTAAACAAATAAAAAAAATTGCAATCTAAAAGAGTTACTTTTTAATTTAATAACATTATTTCTGGAACAAAAATGTGTATCTCAATAAGATGACATTAAAGTGTAATTTACACAATACTGCTTAAAAGCTTCATAACAATTTATAAAATGATTTACATACATTATCGATATCTTTTGTATAATATATATATATATATATATATATATATATATATACACATATATAAAAACGCGTGTGATTTAT
>NW_015505501.1:981398-1019086 GCF_001515645.1 Sinocyclocheilus grahami
TATATATATACATATATAAAAACGCGTTTAATATTTAGGCTATAATATTATATATCTGGTTGGTTTGTATTGGTGATGTAATATGTAAATGATATGCGTGTGGCCCGTGAGACTTGCACTTGGACCATAGTGCGGCCCAGTGGAAAAAAAGGTTGAGAACCACTGGTTTAAATCCATAAAATCCTCTAAATTTGAGTCCTTAGTTGAGGGTTTACAGGATTATTTAGTTGCTGATGTTGGATTTATTGTTTTCATAGTCATTGTGGATGAGTCTGAATCTTTATCTGTCTCTAAATAAATATTGATACCAGTAAGAGTCTGTCAAACGGTACATTCCAGAATCATTCGATGTTTTAAGACCCAATGCATGTTATGCAATAAAGCAGCCAGAGATCAGATAACACACATAAATTTGCATCTGTTACAGAACGCAGTTAATTTCTTAGCAACGTCTTCATTTGCATCTCTTCGCATTATATTACGATGATCAGGTGCATGAGGTGTTTCACATTTGTGCTCGACACCGAATCGCCGAACCAATCAGAAGCCTGCCCTCCTTCACGGCCCCTCAGTCTCTCCTGCCTGTTTTATGGTTTGTTTTTGAATGTACTGAGCATGCTCCTGAATCACCGGCATAGGCCTGCCATGCTGCATACTGATGAACAGAATACCTACAGTACACACACACACACACACAGCAACAACATGCCCTCCCTGTCACTGCGCAGACAAACAGGCTTGTGCAGGATCCCACATGCTTGCAGTCGCCATGGCGACGCAGACAAATTGAGCCCTGCAGTGGGCTGAGAGACAGCGCAGACGATGCACACGCACCACATTCGGCACAAAGACACCCAGCCGAAAGGTTAATGAGGTCCGCTAGCAAACATTACAGCATCTTAGCGGCTCTCTGCCTAAACACGCTTATCTGGGCCTGAAATGGTAAAGCACATTGTGAAAGATATGAGGACACTGATGCAGTTACGTCACTAGCATGAGTCTGGCTGAACGTTAAAACCCTCACATATGCTGTCGGGACGCTGTAATGCCATACCTGGACTAGTTTAGGCACGCAGCATCTCATTCTATATCAGCAGTGAGACACTATATACAAGCATGTGCTGCATACAAGTGTCTAACTTATTCAACTTCTGCACGTATGAATGATGAGAGTGTGCTGTTACTTTACTAATTGATCAGATGCACCATTTTCACCTGTTGGAGGTGAAACATTTCCACAGATGCACATTGAAGGAGGGAACTATGCTGTATCTACAGAAGCAACTTGAACGTGGACTGTTCTGTCTTGGGCCAGGAAGCAGACACACAGCAACTGAAGTTTAAAAACAGCCAGTGTCTGACCTAAAACCAGTTCTACAAAGACTGTTTCCTGTCTATTCAGCAATAAAGTCTGATGATATGGCAAGGTTATGTAATCGGCATCACTGTAAACAGTTTGCATAATGCCCGCAGATTGTGAGAAATTATAATAGTTAGCAGGAACAAATAATAGATTTAAGGATATTTATATGTAAACATTGTCTAATACGGGATGCTGCAACAAACATTTTTACATTTCATAGTTTGAAGGTGTTTGGGTTAACAAAATACATATACAAAAAATATATATCTATGTTTATATATGTATATGTATACTTGTATGAATGTAATTTGACAAGGACCATTAATAATGTCCATACTTACGCATCCTTGACTCTTGATTGACTATAATACAATATATTATACTTGGGCTTAGAGGTTTGTATTAAACTTTGTCTGTGCTATAGACATGAATGCAACCTCAAATGGTCATAATTTGCACCTGGTGGATGATAAAATTGGGTGGAAAACTCCCCAGCAATCACCTAGTAACCCAAAATCAGAACCACCATGCAACTACCTAGAAATCCCCAGAAACCACCTAGAACAGTCTAGCAACACACTGTGAGTTTTACAGCGAGTTTTGCATATTCAAACACCGCTCATGTTTTCTTTTTAAAAAATTGTAATATCCAGTTTGTGGAACAACTATTCAAACTACCAAAATCCAACAGAAGACATTCAAGGTTTACATGACAACAAACATTATATCACTCAGTTCCAATGTGAAATATGATTCATGACCTTCAGTAAAACCGGCACCTCCCATCCTCTAAGACCCACACCAAATGCATATACCAGAACAAGACATCTATCCCATATTTCCCTAACCCCCCTCCACAAAAAGGAATTACAGGGAAGCTTTGCTGGAGACTGCAGTCCTGGGCACAGCGGCGCGCCACATTAAAAGATGCCTGTGTAGTCATCAGCATTGCTAAACATAATCCCCAGCAATCTGACCTCTGTCCCACAAGAACAGACCCACGATTCCAACGACAATGATGCTTCAGTCTGACTAAAGGTCTTCCAGCATGGGCTAGACACACACACATGCATGCATAAACATCGGTCATTTCTACTCACACAGTGGGGCAACAAGCATTTGGTGTTTTGATAGCGCATCGAGCCATCGGATGTCATCGGTCATGCTGAAGCAAGATGCGTGATGGACAACCCTGACTCACAATCATGACTCGTGTGTGTGTATCTCCCTGAAAGTGCACCCCCCTGGGGCAGCCATCTTGGCTCAAACGCTACCTGATAACGTCTCCCGTCTGCGAGCCAACAGCCCTGCCAAATCGCACCAATTACCTGAGCTCCCCTGGGCAGCGGCGGTAATGACATTAAGTCAAGGGGAAGCCCTTCGTTCTTTGGTGCGACGTAAGCTTCCGAGTGGAAAATACCATATGTTATGTGGGAAGTTTAACGGTGACTCACCTTGTTGGAGGCCATCTCGCTGACGGAGTGTCGGGTCTGCAGGGTCTCCAGCTGGTCCAGGCACCAGTCCAGCTCCTCCAGGGTCTCGGTGGCCAGTTTCTGGTAGGCCTCCTCTGGAGGGAGACAGGGAAGGGGATGGTCAGTTTTGAGGCGTTTGACCGGGCTAGCCGAGGCATCGTCCACGTCGTACACAGCCATGCTGTGATGCCCAGGGTGGACACATGGATGACTCTTCATGCTGTGCTGAAAAGATCAGGGCTAAAGGATCAAGTACGAGCTGCTCCTCGCCCTCTGAAAACTCCAGAGCCAGTCGACGCAATAAAACCGAGTCACACCGCTGTCGGTCCGGCCGTGCAGGGCTCCTGGTGTAGAGCGCACCGGAGCCCCATGCTTCTAGAAAAACAAAAAAGACACACACATACGAGCACAGAGATTCCCTTTTTAATCTGCTTCTACTGATTCCCAGCGGGTTGCCTGAACAATCCCATGTCCGTACGCTGGTTTACAATCAGTCTCCTCCACAGGTCCATGAACTTCAGAGGATGTCTTATAGCTGACGCTCTGCCTCACAACAAAAGAGAGAAAACGCAAAGGGTCTCCTCAGCACCTCCTACCGGCTTTAATCCCCCAGACAGAGAGTCCTGTATGAAGCGACGGGCTTTGCCCAGTGTTCCTGGAGAGCTTGGGCAAAAAGAGCTTGCACAAGCGACAGTGAGAGAGTCGCGCGGCACCTCAGCTACACAGATATGACATAGGAGGCATTGCTTTACACAAACATGAGCGGCTTCCTGTGAAACCACAAACCTACAGAGCTGGAGAGCACGACGCAGCGAGAGACGCAAGATCTGGACCGGAGCACTGTAGCAGGAGCCCAGCTTCCCTGCAGACTCACTGCTGTCAGCAAAAAGGGGCCAGATCTCTGTTACAAATGTGTATTAAAAATGTATGCTACAGTTCTGTCTAATGCGTGACACGGCTCGGGACTAGAGTTTCACAACATCTGAAAGGAAGATCAAATTAACCACAACATGTGTTTAAACATTTATATCTACTTAATTTAAATGTATGTTGTAAATTGCATTTATTAACATATATATTTAGAATTATGCTAGTTTATTTAAATTATTGATATACATTTTTTAAAAGTTTAGATCATATTTAATATAATTAATAATGAAAAAACTATCTATCTATCCATCTATCTAAAATATTAATGTTTTTATTTATAAAATATAATGATGTAAAAAAAATTTAAAAAATAAACAAATAAATATGTATGTATTTGATTAATCATGATTGATCACATTCAAAAGTTTGTGTTTACATAATATATGTGTGTGTGCTGTGTATATTTATATGTATATATAAATACACACACATGTATATATTTAAGAAATACATGTAATATATAATTATATATAACTCAAACACAAATATATATATACACATGTAAATATTTCTTAAATATATACATGTATGTTTAAATATATATATATATATATATATATATATATATATATATTAGTGCTGTCAATCGATTAAAAAAATTAACTAATTAATCACACTTTTTTCCTGAAATTAAACGTGATTAATCCCACCTAACATTAAAGTTTAAAAAAAATACTTTTACATTGCATTAAAATTCAATCTTCAAATTAATGTAGAAACAACATAAAGACAGTATATTTTTAATATTTGTATAATGGCATCTTTTTTTATGACTGAAGGTCAGTATCACTCTGCTGTCTCTACGAAATAGTTGTTTCCCCTGATATTTAACCATTGATTAGCCATTCAATATTACAAAGCTATCAATTTTAAGTTTTTAACATTTATTAGACTACTTAAATAACTTCTAATTTAAGTGAACTTAAGTGAAACAGTCTTCACATAAACCCATTATAATAAACGTCATACCTGTGCCCTTCGGCAAGTAGGAAATATATAGAAATGTAATACATTTATCAAACACTAAATTCAAAATGAAATGCAGATGAATCCTTAAAGCTACAAAAGTTATTGATTTCCTCTTTTCTTCTTTTGATCTTTGATTACCAGTAGGGATACTGGTATCGGTATCGGGCCCGATACTGAGCTCCTGTACTCGTACTCGTTAAAATGCCCCGATACCAAATGCCGATACCACACAGCATGTGATAAGCGCCATATTCAAACAAAGAAACACCAACAACAGAACAACAGACAGCAGAAAGGAGTTAAGGATGTCTACTACGAAGTATATGTATGCAATGAATATAATGTTAAACATTCAGTATTAATGCCTGTATAGCTGATGTGCACGAGCTGATAAACAAAGCACGCTGAGTGGATTGAGTGTGCAGCGGCGCAGATGCGGGAGCTTGTCGAGTGAATATATCTTTCTCACAGACATCACTGGAAAGTTTGTAGTTCGGGCGGATATGTCAAACAATGCACAAGTTACTTAACGGTAGAGAGAGAGAGAGAGAGAGAGAGCGAGCGCGCGCGCACTTCTGTTGTATGATCTTTGATGTTCACTCACTTAGCACGCGCATAATTTGGATTAAAACTAAATCGTAAAAATAAGACCATTTATAGGGGCATTCACTATAAACATCATTTATTTTCAACCTTAGGCATACATGACTTTCTGGCGAAAGTCAATCTAGCAGCCTGTGTGAAATGCGCTAGGCTGTACTAAGATTACGTGACAGTCAATCTACGCAGATTACCACTGAAAATTAATCCTCGTTATGCGATCTGTTCAGGGCCAGATTTCATTTTTTTCATAATCCTAGATTATGTCGGGGCTGTGCAGTTGTGACTAGTGCATTTAAAACCTTAACCTGCGTCACAGGATGTGCATACGTTCATACCGCACAGACGATAAACAATAACTCAAATTGTTGCAATTCTACTCGTGTGTATTGAGTTACACAGAGGAGAGCTAAAGTTACAAGAAAAGTATTCATCAAAACAAGTGTGACACAATCACAACACACACTTCAGAGGTCACAGGATCTTGGTGCTTTTGTTACAGGGCAACCTTTTGTGGACTATACTGAGAAAATTTGACATGCAGCTCTGCATGTGTCAGCGCTGCGCACACGTTTGCTCAACATACACTCGGGTCAGCAGCAGCTTTGTCGATCATAATTCAAGGGTAAGGGGAGAAAAACAGCTTGGTGACACACTAGCCCCACAAAGAAAGAGAAAATGCACAGATGAAAGGTTTAAGAAGGGAAAAGGATGGGGAAATGGGGGAAAGTGTGGCATTCTCTCCGCCCCAACCCCCCCATTTCTTTAGCCCTCTCCTCAAATGGCTGTCCAATCACTCTGAGCAGAATTCAAGAGCAGGGGTCCACTGTCCTTGCTGACAACATCTCCTCTGACGTCAATGGCATTCTTCTTGTGTTCAGTGCGACACCAGAGGCCGGCCCCTCAGAAGCTGCTGTGACTGAGAGCAGGACAGGGCTCCAGCCAAACTCTGGAGTGGATTCCACAAGAGAGGAACGCCAGAGACTGAGAAAACACTCTCTGACTGGATGCCAGACAAAGCTACAGTTTAAAAATAAAGCAATTCAGAGAGCAAAAAGATTTTGGTGCATCCCTTGGTCAAGAAATATCCGGGTCATTTTTCAACTCAAAGTATTTTAAAACATTTTAGTGCATAAAAGCCTATTTGAAAACAATCAAATCGTTTTGAATTTGATCAGAATCCTACCTTAAGGTGTCTATGTATCCATTTATACTTTTATTCAGCAAAGATGCATTAAACTGATCAAAAGTGACAGTAAGACTTTTATAATGTTACAAAAGATTTCTATTTAAAATGCATTTCAATTTAAATCTACTTCTGTTCTTTCAAATGATCCTGAAAATAATGCATAGCGATTTCCACAAAAAATTATTAAGCAGTACAACTGTTTTCAATTACATGATAATATTCAGAAATGTTTCTTGAGCAGCAAATTAGAATATTAGAATGATTTCTGAAGAATCATGTGACACTGAAGACTGGAGTAATGATGCTGAAAATTCAGCTGTGCATCACAGGAATAAATTACAAATAAAAATAAAATAAAAATATATTTTAAAAATATATTTATCACAATGACATTTTTTTAATAATAAGATAAAAAAATAATCTGTAGTATTTTAATATTATTAGAAGTATTATTTATTAAAATATTTTTTAAATTGAAGGCACAAACAGATAAATAAATAAAATGCTTGCAATTATGATCATAAAATGTAATTGCCTCCAATTAAAATGTTTGCTTTTGTAGTGAAATATGACTTGGACATTTTAGACCTTTTTTTTCCTTTCTGAATATATGATACAAAAAACACCTGGCAAACCCACATTTACTATATCCAGAATGTCAAAACCTGACGTTCACCTACTTTGCTGCTAAATTACGCTAAATTCAAATGAATAAAACCCTTTCTCTAGTAAATGACTGGCCCATATAGCTCATCAAACATCACTCAAGCAGGTTAGAGCTGTGTGATAGACTTCAGATAAATCACTCAGAGCCACCACCTGGCCCCGCTAGATGCCAAACGGTTTCTGAGAAAACCTTAATGTCACCCCTTAGTGGGTCAGCAGTCTTGAAATACACAAGACCTCTCCAGTAATAGCGAGAAAGCAGCCGTAGGAAACAGAAGCCTCAGGCTGATGCAAACACCTTCAGAAAACCAGCCCGAGATCACCTAGACACCACGTTTGGAGAGGCGCCTATGTGAAAAACCAGGTCATTCTCGTGAGACTCCTTCTTTTTGAGATGCTTATGCCATCCGTCGTCAGGTTGCCAGGCAACCGCTGTCGAATCATTAGAAAGCAAGGGGCGGGACCTCTGTGTTTTAAGCAGCTGCTAATCTAGAAGGAGCCGGTAATGGACCGAATCAGTCCATATTGGCAGGTGCCACTGAGGAAAGTGCAACTTTGATTTTAAGGCTTCGTTTTTTTCATATGGCCTGAATGCACAGTTAGCACATGCACTAAACTGGAGAAGTGTTGGTGTGAGTTGTGTGTGTTTCCATATCAGACATTTGCATTAAGGACAAGTGATGGGGAGCATCTTGATAGACGGACTCATCTTGCGAGTCCCAGCAAGACGCCAACACGTGCTTTCCTGAACTGGAAGCACGTCTCTGGCCGAGCATGAAAGCGAGATGGCGTGCGTTTGCGAGTATCATGTCAGAATTGTGGGCTGCCAGCTGCGCCACATCTATTAATAACAGCTTTGCACAATTCGAATGGGGTGAAAGATTCACGAATGTCAAAGCGGGTTTTGTTTACATCTTTTGGAGGACGTGTTCCTCGTGCATCTATATCCAATATATGGACATAAGCATGCAAATGCCCAAAGACCAGACCTGTTATAAGCATCTAATGTGAAAATGGTTGGTATTTAATGTGGTGTTGATCTGCTTCTTAGATGTTTCTCTTGAGAAAAATACCCCAGTGATCTCATGCATCTCCTCTAGAGTTTCAGATCTCAAACTGTGCTCTGATTTGTCAAAGCCAGATATTTCAATATAAAATGCTCAATATTATTACTACACATCCAGTTGAAAGGGAAATCGCATGCAAAGGAGGTGAAAAGTAATTAATACACAGTTTAGACCAATATTCATTCAATTTAGAGGTTTAAAATCTTAAGAATATCAAAACCAATTGGAAACCATACAAAGCATGTAATTTCAAAATTATTGGTCTTTAATATGTCCACACACTTTTTGGCCACGCAGTGCATCTCTTTTCTACAATAATGCAAACAAGTGTATTAAGTTAAATGCTATCATTGCAAAAATGAGCAGCCTTGCTGAAAAAAAAAAAGGTTACTGCATGAATGTAAGGTGTTTTGTCGCTCCCTAGAGGTTTAAAGCTGCTATGACAGGTTTGATCAAGAGAACCGAATCCAACACAACCAACAGCAAAGAACAAACACTAATGAGATCTCCATAATATCTCGAAGCAAAATAAAACTTTTAACTAAGCCTTCTGCTTCTCAGATGTTCTCATCCTAGTAATCGCATATGTGTCTCTTCTAGAGTTTCTGAAGAGAGCTCAAACTGTATTTAGATACCAAAGTCTGCAATCATAAATGCTTAAAATGAACATTTGACATAGAATCAATGGGAAATAACATGTAAAGCAAGAGAGAACAGTACAACGGAACGAAATACACAGTTTAAAGTTTTGAAATCAAGTTAATTACTGTTGCATTTCTGAAATGGTATAAAAAGCAAAAGAAACTATCTCACCTGTGAAGGAGGCCTTTGAGAGAGGAGGCTGATTACACATGGGGGATCGCCTGTGAAAATTCAGCATAACAAAAGCAGAACGCATTATAGATAGCACAATACATTTGATTTGTTTCCTCTTCTGCTCTTTTTGCACGTCAACAACGGTCCATGACGATTGGAAAGCTGCATTTTTGACGGCACTGCACTCACTTGTTGGATGTTCGATCTTGCTGGAGGTTGGTTAACGCTGCAAAGTTATTCCGTACCGTCCTCAAACTAGCCAGCACCTTCAAGAGCAAAGTAAAACACAAGGTCATTGACGTTGAGGCTCTGTAGTTTCGTTTTATCCATCATGTTTAAAATATTCAAGTTAGGACAAACTGAGTATTTGTGAAACTTCATTTCAATTCTGTTGAAATACTATTTTAAATAATGTGAAAATGGTTGGTATTTAATGTGGTGTTGATCTGCTTCTTAGATGTTTCTCTTGAGAAAAACACCCCAGTGATCTCATGCATCTCCTCTAGAGTTTCAGATCTCAAACTGTGCTCTGATTTGTCAAAGCCAGATATTTCAATATAAAATGCTCAATATTATTACTAAACATCCAGTTGAAAGGGAAATCGCATGCAAAAGGAGGTGAAAAGTAATTAATACACAGTTTAGACCAATATTCATTCAATTTAGAGGTTTAAAATCTTAAGAATATCAAAACCAATTGGAAACCATACAAAGCATGTAATTTCAAAATTATTGGTCTTTAATATGTCCACACACTTTTTGGCCACGCAGTGCATCTCTTTTCTACAATAATGCAAACAAGTGTATTAAGTTAAATGCTATCATTGCAAAAATGAGCAGCCTTGCTGAAAAAAAAAAAGGTTACTGCATGAATGTAAGGTGTTTTGTCGCTCCCTAGAGGTTTAAAGCTGCTATGACAGGTTTGATCAAGAGAACCGAATCCAACACAACCAACAGCAAAGAACAAACACTAATGAGATCTCCATAATATCTCGAAGCAAAATAAAACTTTTAACTAAGCCTTCTGCTTCTCAGATGTTCTCATCCTAGTAATCGCATATGTGTCTCTTCTAGAGTTTCTGAAGAGAGCTCAAACTGTATTTAGATACCAAAGTCTGCAATCATAAATGCTTAAAATGAACATTTGACATAGAATCAATGGGAAATAACATGTAAAGCAAGAGAGAACAGTACAACGGAACGAAATACACAGTTTAAAGTTTTGAAATCAAGTTAATTACTGTTGCATTTCTGAAATGGTATAAAAAGCAAAAGAAACTATCTCACCTGTGAAGGAGGCCTTTGAGAGAGGAGGCTGATTACACATGGGGGATCGCCTGTGAAAATTCAGCATAACAAAAGCAGAACGCATTATAGATAGCACAATACATTTGATTTGTTTCCTCTTCTGCTCTTTTTGCACGTCAACAACGGTCCATGACGATTGGAAAGCTGCATTTTTGACGGCACTGCACTCACTTGTTGGATGTTCGATCTTGCTGGAGGTTGGTTAACGCTGCAAAGTTATTCCGTACCGTCCTCAAACTAGCCAGCACCTTCAAGAGCAAAGTAAAACACAAGGTCATTGACGTTGAGGCTCTGTAGTTTCGTTTAAAATATTCAAGTTAGGACAAACTGAGTATTTGTGAAACTTCATTTCAATTCTGTTGAAATACTATTTTAAAAACTACAAAAAAATATTGTTTGTATTATTAAATATGGTGTAAAGTCAACATGACATACATTTCATGTCTTTTTGTGCATTATTCTCATATGCATGTTATTCCAAAACCAAAAAAGGTTTTAACTTCGTAATCATTTATCAAAAAGAAATGAACAAAATGACTTTGATTTTTGGCTGACATCACCAGTCACGCTTCTTTTCCAAGCACTTTTCACTATCCAGTCAGTTCCTGATGAATAAAATTCCTTCCCTACAATGTTTCTCGCCGAATATCCAGCGTGGTACGTAATACTATAGAAGCAAAATGGGTTGCAAAAGAGTTTCCTGTTGACTTTAACAGTGCAGAAGGGCCTGGATGAGATGTATCCCAGAATTCGCCCTGAACTGCTTCCCGTGTCACTGACCTGTGCAAACGGCGTGACGATGAGGTCATCTCCATGACTGCAAGAGAACGGAGAGAGTCAGAAAATCAGCAGTGTGACATACACACCTCAGCTACACAGCCAAAGAAAATGATGACTCTCTTAACGCCTGATACGCATGTTTATGTTGCATGCATTTGTCATAACAAACGAACCATATCATTAATAAAAGTGCAGATTTTCCCCCAAAAAATCAGATTGGATGATATTCTTGCGTTTGGTCCTTCAGGAGGAGTGAGATATGGTTTGTCTGTGTGACAAGAGACAACAAGGCAGGGACACGCTTGCATTAATGCTTTCTATGCTGGTGAATGTTCACTACTAGTGTGTGGACCACCTCCATTCATTCAGATCTCACCGTGAGACTCCATGTAAACACATTCAGTTAGCATCACACATGCTGCTCATGTCTAATCATGTACAAGAAGATTTCACACCAAAAGTCACTTGAAAAGTGTCAAGTCCACTGAAAAATGCACAGATAGTATTTGAAATACAGGAAGCGTTCATTATGCAACAATAGCGCTGATAAAGATGCACAAAGAAGTCAAGAACAAAAAGATAAAAGACAAAAATGAGAGGAAATAATCTGCATGAGTTTTAAACATCATAAACGACCAAACATCAACATTTCCATCAAGCACTAGGAGATTCAGATGTTGCAGATGTGAGCTGCTTGTCAAGCTGATTTTTTTGGGGCATCAAAAGCCCAGTTTGGATGCTGTGTCTACAACGCCCAAAAATGCTGCTGACT
Source organism: Sinocyclocheilus grahami (assembly GCF_001515645.1). Lineage (NCBI taxonomy): Eukaryota > Metazoa > Chordata > Actinopteri > Cypriniformes > Cyprinidae > Sinocyclocheilus > Sinocyclocheilus grahami. The sequence goes on from NW_015505501.1 coordinate 993,331, forward strand.
GGGTACTTGAATAACCTGATACTGAGTGTTCACTAGGTAGGCAGCAGCCTGATCCCGTCTCACTGTTGTTTATTATCCTGCATGTCCTGATTTGATGGGGAAATGTGGTGTGAAATGAGGAATATGATGCAAAAAAAACCTTCAATTTTATTCAGCATCCTGTTAAATTCCTCCTTGAACTGTCAGATCTGTGACACACCGGGATGTGCACATGCTTACAACACATTAGAGCTGTGATGCTCCTGAGGATGCAGTCACTTTCCTGTGTCTATCCATTTTCCTATCCGTTAAAGGCCGTAAATTAAAGTATAGCACATTTTTTTAATAACATGTCAGTTTAAATATACATTGTTCACACTGACAGTGATTAGATCACTTTAGCAGGGTTATTTGTCAAGGTTTTATTTTCTCAATTTCCTTACTTTTCATGTAAACTTTACTTGAAATATGAAATGAGAAAACATTTCTCATTTTCATTTAACTTACTGTCCTAAAATCTGAAATGTATAGTGGCACACTGCTGCCACGTAGGCTATATATTAATTTTTTCCACTTTTATATTTTAATAATGAGATATGTCCTTTCAACAATATATTTCCTTGTAATAATGACGTGTCATTAGAACTATGCTTTTTCTCATAATCACGAGATATTATGTCATACAAACTATGTTTTCCTGTTATTATGAGATATTTAATGTTTAATACAACATAATTTGTATGTCATGTGACAACATAGGCCTATAGGCCTTTATCACACTTACACATTTGAAAAGTGCAAAAAATATCAATAAAATAAAGCTTTAAATAAATGCATAAAAATGATATACTGTAGACATTATAAACAATAAATAATGATAATAATAATAACAAAAACACAACAAATTTAAATGAAAACAGAAAATATAAAAACTAATTCAAAATATGAAATAAAACTATAATAGTATCTCAGTGATATTAAAATAACACTAATAATTAGTGGCAGACAGTAACCAAGTATATCTGACCAATGACAATAAAGAAGTTTTCCACGAATTTACAGACGTAAAGGTAAAGAAAAATAAATAAATAAAACAGAAATAAATCCATCATTTTATAGCAACTACACTTTAAAAACAAAGCACCATTTCTAACCAATAAAATTTTTAATGTTGAGTTTAACTACAAAAACTGGAGTCACTAAAAAAATTATTTTATTCATTTCCATGACTTTCTAATTCTCCGATAATTCCAAGTTTTCCATGACCGTAGGCACAGAAACTGGAGTAGTAAATCTGTGTCAGTGTAAATGCCCCTTTAATGGGATGGCCTGACCTGTCACCGTTCTGCCTTCACATCATTCAGGCTCATTTGCACGTTGGAAATGCAGTTAGTGAGCGGCCAGTGGCGAGAGCGAGAGCGACAGCAGGACAGCAGAGCATGTGAGTGCAGTTAGTCGCTGCGGCGGGGAGGCAGTAAGTATGCGGTCGTAAGTGAGCAATATGCCAGTATGTTGGGAGGAGTCGGAGGTCACTTCTGGAATTCTGAGCACAGAACGAGACCTCCAGAACAGCCCTAAACACCACGTACCCTCTCCGCCTGTCATCCGGCTGGCTGAAGAAGCGTCCGATTTCACCCGCGGCCCGACTCCGTTTCAGCATGTGGGTGTCACTGACGCTCCTGCGGTTTAGCATGATGCCGTGTGTCTGTACGTCCATGTGTGTGCATGTATGCATGACGGCTTCCCTCAGCGCTACATGTTCACACGCCGTCCAGGAGGAAAAGGTCACCGGCAGGCATGTGTAGCGTATCACGCGCTCCCGTCCAACTGCTGCAGTATGCATGCGCGCTAAACATAGCACAAGGCCACGGCTTAGACAAGTGCAACAACCTGCTGCCATTTCACAACTGACAACCTGCTTATTTAAAGACTTTTCAGTGCAGCTTTAACTGGAGTGGGAATGTGAATGCTATCCTGCACGCTACTTTGAAGATGAGAGTGTCCAGATCATGCGTGTGAACTCCAGATGAACCCCACATCTGTGTGTGTTTCTGATGCTGACAGCGTTGCAGGGAGAAGACAACTAACTATGGTTTATCAGCGCTCTGCTCAGTATGCTGAGATTGTCAGGTCTTTCAGAAGAGCTTAATGGAGAGGCAGCAGGCATCTTATCAAAGCCGTCATTTCAGCGGAAAACACAGACGGCACCGGCTCGTCTTAAAGTGAGCTCTTTGAAAATATCAGGAAAAAAAGAGACACTCAGCATTAATAGGCTACAAACTGTCTAATGTTTGGCCAGTGCATTGCACAATACTTTGTTTGTTTGTTTGTTTTCTGTCAAATCAGCATCTAAGACTATCTTCAAGGCAAGAACATAGTCAAATCAGATTGAAAAAAAATTAAATAAAGTCATTCATAAATTTAAATTTTTTAAAATAAGTTAAAATTAAGTAATAAAATACTTAATTGTTAAAATAAATAACATGCATACAAATTTACGAAATTACGAATTTTTTTTTCTAAAATTAAAATAAAAACACAATTTAAAAATAAAAACTAATTCAACATATTAATGCTAACATTAATAAAAACTAGTATAATAGTATTAGAAACAGTATAATTATCATATAATCATAATTAGTAATAGTATTTTAATGGTACTAAAATGAGGCACGAAAAGGAAAAGAAATTCAATTAAAAAACATTTCATAGTAATTGCACTTTTTAAAATGCTGAGCATAACTACAAAAATTTGTGTGACTAAAGAATTGGCAATGATTTTATAAGATTTTATTAAGTTTTCATGACCCTAGAAACCATAAACTAAATAAATACACCATAAATAAATAACAAAGAAAGATAAAACCTTTAAAAATACATATATGTTTTAGATAGTACATAGTATACTAGTATACGAATATACTCTTTTGAGTTGACTGTGAATGTGACAGTAATGAAGCTCAAGGAGGCAATCATCTTCTTCACATTTTCAAAAAAAAAAAAAATTCACGTTCTCTTGAAATGTGCCACTACATCAGATGTGTTATTATTCAGGCTGCTGCTAAAAACAGTTCAACTAGCTTTACCAGTTTTCTTAGTAAGAACAGTTGCATCATAGTTGAGCTAAAAGAGAAAACTGACCACAGATAGTTCATGTTAATGCTCACTTTAGCGCCCCTTGTGGCAGCACAAAAAATGCAACGCGTATTTGAGTTGCGTTATGAGTTGTTTTCTGACATTCTGGAAAGAAATGACACGTGAAATCAAGCTTGCATACCTAGAAAACATGTAGATGAGTATGTTTCAGGCCTCAAACTGAAAATGTATTATTCTTTTGAAAAAACCCAAATGTGAAAAGTGAGATTTGTGTGGTGTCTTGGAACCTGTTCATTGAAATCTGAACAAAGTGATTAGCAAAAAATGAATCCGACTTCCCAGCAGTAACCATTACAGTACATTACGTGCAATACAGCCAATGAACTACTAAAACTCCAAGAGCAGTTGTGACGGTAGAGGGTAATATCAGGAACCGACATGATATTTCCTGTCATTCCAGGTTGAGAATGGATTCTCTAGCGAAATGAAATGAAAACATGTGCCCGCCGTCCCTTGGGACTCTACATAATGCATGAGCCGGTGCAGGGTTACATAGAGAAACGCTCTGAGCTTGCAAAGATCAGGCCAGAGAGAGGAAGTGCACTGATCTGACAATTTCCTGTGATATCATCCATCACCGTTCCATTTGCTTTAGCTATGCAATCTGGGCTCTCGGATCGTTCTGCTGTTCATGTGCTTGTTTTATCATGCAACTGAAGTGATATAATTCAAGAATTACACCTCTATTCTGTTGTATTCTCACGTTCTGTTCCAAAACCTAGGTGAGGGAGCAATTTAAGGTGTCAAGCGTGCTTCAAATGCAAAGATGATCTCAAAAGATAAGTAGCATGCAAAAACTTGTAAGGTGTTTAATTTTGGACAAATAAAAAAGCATGCATTGCCAAAGTATCATTAAAAATGTTTAGAATACTACATGTATATTATATACATTTTATATATAAAAGAAGCAAGATGAATGCCGATTATAAAAATGTTCTGTACTGAAAAGTGTAGTTATAATAATGAATAATTATACAATAAAAACAATACATTTTATTGTTTACAAATGTTATAATCTAAAAAAGAAGCAAAAGAAAATGTAAATACATTCTGTTGAGTACTGAAAAATATTAATAGAAATGTTTATAATTGATAATAATTGTTATTATAAAATAAAGATATAATTGTTATAGTTTATACATTTTATATATTATTTATTAAAAAGAGAAATTTTGATTACAAATATATTCTGTTGAATAACTAAAAGGATGAATAAAAAGTATATATATATATATATATAATTGTACATTTATTGAATGTTTCCAATTAAAAAAAAACACTGTAAACCATTTTGCTTATTAGAGCATCGAATTGCTAGCTTAACAAAATGCTATTGAAATCAATTGTGAAGTCAAATGTGAACCACTGTAAAGTGCTCAAAGTCAGTCTATTTCATGCTATCTTAGAAGGAAACGGTAGGCAGTAGGGAGCTCACTAGATTGTGGAACAGAGCCTCAGTGCAACTAAAGACATGTGCTGTATTTCCCAAAAGCTGATCATTTTGGAGTACTGTTGACTCCCCCTGTTGTTCCAATGTGACGAATGCAGCCCGAAATCTAATTCATCAATTTCAACATTTGACGTAAGAGTTCACAAAGCATCCATCTCTCTTAAATGTCAAGCATTTTATTACTTATTAGATCAATCCACTAAGGAACATGCGACACAATAGAGCGAATGCATTCACGGTGACTGGAGGAAATAATAATAACTGTGCTGTATTTCCCAAAAGCTGATCATTTTGGAGTACTGTTGACTCCCCCTGTTGTTCCAATGTGACGAATGCAGCCCGAAATCTAATTCATCAATTTCAACATTTGACGTAAGAGTTCACAAAGCATCCATCTCTCTTAAATGTCAAGCATTTTATCAATCCACTAAGGAACATGCGACACAATAGAGCGAATGCATTCACGGTGACTGGAGGAAATAATAATAATGATAACAGTCACATGTGCACCTCTGAACGACCATTATCAGTGTCACATGCAATGCAGGATCATGGCAAAGATGGAGATTGACAAACACGCACTCACACACACACACACACACACACACACACACACACACACACACACGTCCAAGCCACAAGCGGCATGTCATCCGGACTCTGTCTTCTCCATGCGATTTCTCTCATGATGTTCTCCTACGCTCTAACGACACACAGAGGTTTTAATGCCCAGAATCGTCACCCAATCAAATCAACCTGAAAATGACGTTTTTGTTGCCCCATCGCAGGTTGATTTGGTCGTCATTCTGCGCATTAAATGGTGAGGGTGTAGGTGAGGGTTCTCAATGCATGTGAGACCGTGATGCTCAAAATCTATCTATCTATCTATAATCATATTCATCCATCTATCTATGTATCTATCTATAGCATCATTTCAATCCATCCATTGCACTGTATCCATCAATCCATTCAACCATCCATCTATCGCATTGTATCCATCCATCCATCGCTTCGTATTCATCCATCCATTCACCCATCCATCCATGGCATCATCCATTCATTTATCCATCTGTCTATATATTGCATTGTATCCATCCATCCATCCATCCATCCCATTGTATCCATTCACCCATCTATCTATCTATCGCATCATATCCATCAATCCCTTTGTTCATCTATCCATCCAAACTTTCTTCAAAAAGCCTTTTTTAGGTTTTAAAAAGTCAAGATTCAAAGTTTGTCTTGACAAACTAATGGTTTTCTTGTTGAAAATTACAGTTGTAAGAATTATGTTGAATTCTGCTTCCTGAAATTAATGTTGCAATCCTGCAGCCTGATTCAAATTTGATTCAAATTCAAGAATTAAATTGTAATTAAAAGGCATTCTCCACTGAGTTCTGAATGTTGCACAAGCCTGACTCGAGAGGCATGCCTCAGTGAGGTCACTTAACATCCATGAGTGTAAACGCTCGGACTGACTGACCTTGAAGAGCTGGTGATAGAAGAGAGATGTGGAAATCAATGACCTCTTGTTCTGCAGCCAGATGCTTCAGTATGAAGTCCTGAATGTCTTTGCTATAAAATTACACATTAGACACTTTCCCCTTACATCACGCTACAGTATGGTAAGATCCTAGTGACTTCTGTCGGCTGACCTTCTCTTTGCTGTGCTGCCAAACATTTGCTAATACCAAACATTTGCTCATTTAATAGGACAAAAATAAGAGGTCAGGGACTCTCAAATGCACCAGCATGGTGAACATCACTAAGCAAAGCCCTTGATGTATAGTGACGCACAGCAAATGAGACATTGGGGAGACTGGAAAACCGCTTGTTTTAGGTTCTCCGTGGGACGTTTCTCCCGCAGCGGGACGTGTCCTGTCCTTTTGTGGGATTTGGTCTGTTTTGACCTCAGATTCATGACGAAAGCCACGCCATTACATCAGTTCCATTAGCACGCTATCATCCTAATGCACTTCTGCATAATTGTGAGACCGCACGGGTGCGTAAAGATACCTGAGCCTTAGCCGATACTGTCGGAGTAGTGTATTGTGATACGTCCTCCAGAGCTGGAGGGACAGAACGGATATCCCGTATTACTTCGCTGCCTACTCTAATAACCAACCCGCAACGCTGTGAGAATACAACCAAACCAGTCTGAAGGCTATTTAACTTGGATGGTCACCATGGGAATGTGCACTAAACGTCAAAGCTCACTGTGACGTCAAACTATTGAATGGATCGGGAAAGGATATGAAATGAACATTTGCTTAGCCACATTAACCACAAACATGCATGGACTGGTGCATTTACTTGAAGCGTCATTCTCAACGCATTTAGTTTCAGTACTAGTGATACTGAATGTTCAGCAGGAAATAACTTGATTTTATCCTTTAGATCTGATTCGAATGTAAAAAGTAAAAGCTGTGATATTATTGGCTAATGTTATTTTTCCCAACCTCAGGCACTTGGATACATCAGTGGAAAAGGTGTTATATTTTAATGAAAGATTCCGGAAAATTTTTTTTTGGGTAACATGATCTAATGAATTTATTTAGAAAGTAAACCAAGTGAATTTTGATTTCGCGTCATCTTTAAATTGCAAAGGCATGTGAAAGCAAGTGTCCATCTATGGAAATGTTTATGAACGAAAGACAGCTGAATCACTTTGCAACTTTCTTAAAAGTATTGTGCACCCAATATCACTTACTCACGCTTAGGTCATTCCACGCCTGTAAGACATTTTTATTTTTTAAGATATTTTATGGAAAATACTGACAAAAAAACTGACAAAAGCACATAAAATTACTAAATATTAAACTAAAATTAAACATTAATAAAACTGTAATACTATATAAGCAATAAAAATAACTCTGAATGCAATTTTATTCCTTTCTTTCTCAAAAATGCATTTTTGACCCAGTGCAACTTATAGTCCAGTGCTTATTTTCTGGAAAATGCTGTAAAAATGATGACAATTTTCCATTTTGCGCTGAACTGTCCCTTTAAACATAATAAAGAAAGAATAACCCTTCAAGACGCGTCTCACACACACAGCAGCAGCACACACTCTTGAGAACTCCTTCATCCAGCAGGCCGACCTGACATATCCGATCTGCTTCACCAGACGTCATGCCGAAGGCTTAACGTCACACGCGGCCCACATCAAAGCTTGCGCAGTGTCACAGAGCAGCTGCACCTCTTCCCTTTTAAGGCACAGCGGGTCGGCTAAGTTTGGGGTGCGCTGGCAGGTATCTGTCCACCGGGGCCCCGTCTCTGAGAGGCTGACGCACGATGGGGGCCCGGGGTTCCTAGAGGGCCCTCTCTAATTGGCCTGACGTTCAACTGCAGGCACGTAGATGACAATGAGTTTATTTATAAAAAGTGCCGAAAACACACAAGAAGAAAGAGAGATGCCCTTGGCCTATTTTGGCAGAGGTCATCCCCGGATAAAACACAGGCAGGAGACGGGTCCAGAAGTCATTTTGGTGACGTGCCATGAGGCGACAGGATGCACTTGCGTCTTTGTGAGCGCATGCAATGCGGCCCACCGCAGGTTGCCAGGTCAGAGCAGGCTGATGGTGTGAGCCGAGAGGAGAAAGAGACGTGCACTGGAGCATGTTGGGGCCTTTCCCCTTACATCACGCTACAGTATGGTAAGATCCTAGTGACTTCTGTCGGCTGACCTTCTCTTTGCTGTGCTGCCAAACATTTGCTAATACCAAACATTTGCTCATTTAATAGGACAAAAATAAGAGGTCAGGGACTCTCAAATGCACCAGCATGGTGAACATCACTAAGCAAAGCCCTTGATGTATAGTGACGCACAGCAAATGAGACATTGGGGAGACTGGAAAACCGCTTGTTTTAGGTTCTCCGTGGGACGTTTCTCCCGCAGCGGGACGTGTCCTGTCCTTTTGTGGGATTTGGTCTGTTTTGACCTCAGATTCATGACGAAAGCCATGCCATTACATCAGTTCCATTAGCACGCTATCATCCTAATGCACTTCTGCATAATTGTGAGACCGCATGGGTGCGTAAAGATACCTGAGCCTTAGCCGATACTGTCGGAGTAGTGTATTGTGATACGTCCTCCAGAGCTGGAGGGACAGAACGGATATACCGTATTACTTCGCTGCCTACTCTAATAACCAACCCGCAACGCTGTGAGAATACAACCAAACCAGTCTGAAGGCTATTTAACTTGGATGGTCACCATGGGAATGTGCACTAAACGTCAAAGCTCACTGTGACGTCAAACTATTGAATGGATCGGGAAAGGATATGAAATGAACATTTGCTTAGCCACATTAACCACAAACATGCATGGACTGGTGCATTTACTTGAAGCGTCATTCTCAACGCATTTAGTTTCAGTACTAGTGATACTGAATGTTCAGCAGGAAATAACTTGATTTTATCCTTTAGATCTGATTCGAATGTAAAAAGTAAAAGCTGTGATATTATTGGCTAATGTTATTTTTCCCAACCTCAGGCACTTGGATACATCAGTGGAAAAGGTGTTATATTTTAATGAAAGATTCCGGAAATTTTTTTTTTGGGTAACATGATCTAATGAATTTATTTAGAAAGTAAACCAAGTGAATTTTGATTTCGCGTCATCTTTAAATTGCAAAGGCATGTGAAAGCAAGTGTCCATCTATGGAAATGTTTATGAACGAAAGACAGCTGAATCACTTTGCAACTTTCTTAAAAGTATTGTGCACCCAATATCACTTACTCACGCTTAGGTCATTCCACGCCTGTAAGACATTTTTATTTTTTAAGATATTTTATGGAAAATACTGACAAAAAAACTGACAAAAGCACATAAAATTACTAAATATTAAACTAAAATTAAACATTAATAAAACTGTAATACTATATAAGCAATAAAAATAACTCTGAATGCAATTTTATTCCTTTCTTTCTCAAAAATGCATTTTTGACCCAGTGCAACTTATAGTCCAGTGCTTATTTTCTGGAAAATGCTGTAAAAATGATGACAATTTTCCATTTTGCGCTGAACTGTCCCTTTAAACATAATAAAGAAAGAATAACCCTTCAAGACGCGTCTCACACACACAGCAGCAGCACACACTCTTGAGAACTCCTTCATCCAGCAGGCCGACCTGACATATCCGATCTGCTTCACCAGACGTCATGCCGAAGGCTTAACGTCACACGCGGCCCACATCAAAGCTTGCGCAGTGTCACAGAGCAGCTGCACCTCTTCCCTTTTAAGGCACAGCGGGTCGGCTAAGTTTGGGGTGCGCTGGCAGGTATCTGTCCACCGGGGCCCCGTCTCTGAGAGGCTGACGCACGATGGGGGCCCGGGGTTCCTAGAGGGCCCTCTCTAATTGGCCTGACGTTCAACTGCAGGCACGTAGATGACAATGAGTTTATTTATAAAAAGTGCCGAAAACACACAAGAAGAAAGAGAGATGCCCTTGGCCTATTTTGGCAGAGGTCATCCCCGGATAAAACACAGGCAGGAGACGGGTCCAGAAGTCATTTTGGTGACGTGCCATGAGGCGACAGGATGCACTTGCGTCTTTGTGAGCGCATGCAATGCGGCCCACCGCAGGTTGCCAGGTCAGAGCAGGCTGATGGTGTGAGCCGAGAGGAGAAAGAGACGTGCACTGGAGCATGCTGGGGCATCTGTTCTTTAATATGGTCCTGCAACAACACGGCTCATACTAGAGAAGTCACCAAACACAACGTGAAACATTGTACTTTTTATAGAGCAGCTGGAAGTATGCATCATTAATGCAGGATAATAACTGTTGAGATGTTTATTTTGGCGGTGGAATGCGTGAGCTATTGTGGTCTCTTGTGTTGTCTCTAATGGCACATTTGAAATTTGACTCAAGCTCTTGACTGACGGGATTATGAAAGGCCGAAGGACCAGTGGTCAGTGCTGAGAAAAGAGCCACGTCTTTCTATGGGCAAAGATATTTTTACACCGCACTAATGCCACAGTTATGTCAGCCAACAAGAAACACACTAGACTCGCTCACATACACAAGAACTGACAGTGGTCATCTAGAATTACAGAAACCCATTTCTGTACTCAACAAAATTTACTCTATTTACTTTCTTGTTCCTGGTATTATTGTGAACGATTCATTTGTGCAAGTTATTCCATATAAAAACTAAACCTTTGACTTGCTCCAGCTAAACAACTTTCCTTTTCGTCTGACGTCACCAAACCTTTGTTTTTCAACATCAACTTCAACCACCTGACACTATTCTGGTATGTGACAGCCACTTTTTACAATCCAGTCAATTCCGGTTAGATAAAATGGGTCCCGTTCTATGTTATTTCTTGTTAAATATCCTGTTTTACTCAGAATGGTTTCAGGTTGACTAAACATTTAACTATTTTATAGAAACATAGTAGAGATGTAGCTGCGATTATATATATATATATATATATATAGAGAGAGAGAGAGAGAGAGAGAGAGAGAGAGATACATATACATATAGAAATACTGATAGATAGACAGATAGGTAGGTAGGATTTAAAAAGATTTAGAAAAATCAATTATATATAGAGATGCACCAATTGCCATTTTCTTGGCCGATTCCGATTAGATTTTTTTGTTAGTGTGATCTGCCGATACCGATTTTTGTCGATTCCGATTTTCTTTCTAAGAACTATAATTGACAGCATATACAAACAAAAATCTACTTTTCTTTAACGCAAAGTTTTATTTTCATAAAAAAACAAGTAAAAAGGCAGTAATAAAATAAAAACACAAAAAAATTGCAAACAACTGCACAAATAAATGCAATAGAATAAAGAGAGCTATGAAAGTTTTTCAGGTTAAGTAAGTTTTTATTCAGGTAAGAAATACTACAGAAATTAAAGTATCACATCCGGTGTTATTTTACATTTGATTACTTTAATTTCTGTAGTCTTCATTGTAAAAATTAAATACAGCTTAATGCTTACCATTAAAGTTATAAAACGTATTCAGTCAAGAGCAGAAAGTGATTTTCTTTGTCTTTTGTTCTTTGATTAACATGACAGACAGCAGCAGGAATATTGAACTGCGGTCCCTTTAAGAGTTTATCCACGGACCCAATACAGGGCCTGTTTACACCTGGTCATTTCATGCATTTTCGCTGATCGGATATCTATCTGATTTGTTAAAGCGTTTCCATTTACACTTGGCCACATAAATGTGTCACTGCAAAACTGATATAAATCCAATCTTGTGGATTTATTGCTGGTGCAATTCCCGCACTATATTTAAATTTAACGTTGAGTTCACGTCAACGAAATCAAAAGATAAGTGCTGCATTTTATTACTTATCAGCTCATTTCAAGATCAAAGACCGCAATAGGAGAGTGTGCGGCATCAGCACTGGAAAGATAAGTTTGTCTTACTACTTTTAATGAAGATGATTGTGTGTTGACCATCTGTGTCTTACTTTCAGTTTCATTCGCGACAGTTTGCGCGTCGGCTTGCTGAAGAGATACTCAGCTACTCGTCCACAGCGATGCGTGTTGCATTAGCGCAGTCTGACTAATGTCATATAGCCTATAACACGCTCTCACACGTTTATTATTTTATCATTTTGGGAGGAGTAAAATTTACATATGTGGTTTCAACAACCAGATGCATTTACACTTGTCGAGTTTCGTTTGGAATGCGGCCCAGACCACCTCCTGAAGTGGTTTGAGTGATCGGATTTATATCCGTCTCGAATGCGTTTCAGAGGGCATTTACACCTGGTCTTTTCACGATTGGATAGCTATCCGATCAGGAAAAAACGCATAAAGTGACCAGGTGTAAACAGGCCCATGTTACACAACATGCGTTCTCTTTCTCAACTATTTAACGTTCCAAAACTGACTGTGTTTCACTGGATACTCACCAAGACGGGCATTTTGACATAATTTTGTATGTATTTGAACGTTTTTTCAATATGCATACCAAAATATAATATAAATATGAAATCTTCAGAACTAAGAAAATCTTTGGCAAATATCAAACTATGAGATTATACTTTTCACATTAAACTGTAAGCAGGTTTCGAACGTACGATGCATGCCATGCCTGAAAGCGAGAATGAGTAAAACTTTACCAGATTCCCTCTGTGTTCCTGAGAGAGCTGGTGGAACGTGAGCGCGGTTTCATAACGATACTCATGGCCAAACGTGTGCTGTCGTCCCTCGGTTTTCTCTAGACCTCGTCAAAATCCGTCCTGCTCCGTGATGGACATGCTCTCTGAGATAATCCAGCTCTGTGCTCAAACTATGTGGCTGCAGTGAGAGTCTCTGTGTCTCTCTGTGTCTGCAGGGGAAGTAAGCCGGAGTCAATATCACGTTTCTAGTCCTGCTCTCCTCCTCTACTTTCTGTTCCCTGGGTTGCAGTGGCCTAGCAGTGGGAGTGTGTGTTTATGTGTGTGTGTGTGTTAGGGGGGGATAAACCCTCAGGGTCCTGCGTGTGTGTTTGTGCCGTATCTCAGTGAGGGAACCAGAGCGGACGGCTTTAGGGAGTGGAGGGGGTGGAAATGCAGCTGGTGACGGCGTCAGAGCCCACTCCAGGACACACACACATGCTAACCATGACAAGACAAGAACAACATGACCCACGGGAAAGAAAAACCACCAACGAGATCTCTTTAGCATCTCAATTCAGACATCATTAAGATGTATGGGGCGTAAACTGAGACTTTTAATTAATCCTCCTGCTTCTCAGATGTTTCAAATTGTGCTCAAATTTACCCCCCCCCCCAAAAAAAAAGTGTTGTTATTGTTTACTAAAACTTTTAAAAAATACATTTTGGTAATTGAAATGAATCAGAAATAAAATAAAATATATATATTAGATGAAAAAATGTGTGGAATGTTGTGACTCAAATTTATACTAAAATTAAATTAAAAATGAAAGTTAAATAGATATATTAAAAACTAAATGAAATGGCAAAAGCACATAAAATGACTAAACATTAAACTAAAATACTGAAAATATAAAACGTTAATGTTTCAAATTGTGCTCAAATTTCCCCCCCCCCCAAAAAAAAAGTGTTGTTATTGTTTACTAAAACTTTTAAAAAATACATTTTGGTAATTGAAATGAATCAGAAATAAAATAAAATATATATATTAGATGAAAAAATGTGTGGAATGTTGTGACTCAAATTTATACTAAAATTAAATTAAAAATGAAAGTTAAATAGATATATTAAAAACTAAATGAAATGGCAAAAGCACATAAAATGACTAAACATTAAACTAAAATACTGAAAATATAAAACGTTAATAAATAATAATAAATACTAGTGGTATAATAATAATAATACTTTGACAGCTGATGCCGATATATTGGCAAGAAGGGTGGCCGATGGCCGATATAAATGTACTTATTTTAATTCATATTTAAGAAATTTGAAATCATTTGAAAATGGATACATTTCTCCAAATAGGTTCCTATAAACAAACTCATCTACATCTTGGATGTTACATAATCTATAATGGCCAAACTTTACAATAAACACACTCCATTTACATTGTAAACTTCACCAAATACCCAGAACATTTCAATGAATGATTCCTGCCATCTACATTGTAGAAACCACATATTAAGTGAAAGAAAAAAAAAAGTATGGTATATATATATATATATATATAATACAGACAGCCAGTCAAATTAAATGTAAATTCAGTATTTGATAATGTTGCCTGCATGACTAATACAATCATAAAAAGCCAAATTCTTGATCGAATCTCTCCATTCACTGCCTCCTGATCATTCTTGGCAATGCTGTTTAACATCAGTGCAACTACAACAATATTACATCTTCTGGAATCCAGCAGTTGTGTTACGGAGCACACACACAAAAACCCTGTTCAGCTGTTTTCAGAATAACCAAACTCATTGTGCTCTGATAGCAGATGGAAAATTGTGCGCACAGTGTTAGCAAAGTCAAAGTCAGTTGAGCAGTAAGTAGCATGTGGGTTGTCTTGTGGCTTGAGCCTTTCTGGTATGCATCATGGACAGACAGACCACGCAAAACATCATTGCGCTACATTTTCACATAAAAACGGTCAATTCATGCAATAAGGTGGATGAAGTACATGCAAAATTATATTCATACATGCTGCACATACAGTAATGACATTACGCTTTTCTGATCATGCCGCAATCATTTTAAACATTTACAGCTAACTCATTCCAAACAGAAGCGCATGCATGCATTTACTCAGACTAACGATGTAGGAGAACGCATATATGCTAGAGAGTGCCAGAAGATCTAAACAAATGACGAGCTGCAAAAAAACGAAAGGAGGCCCTCTGGTGGAAAAAAGAAATTACAAAACTGCACTGTTTCATTAGCGGTGGGAATCTTTTAAAAAAACATGTGCTATAATAATAGTAAAAATTAAAAAAGCATAGTCAAAAACATAAAAAAACACACTGAGCTGCTATTTATCCCATAAACTGACATATATTCCACTAGAATATTTATGAGAACTGGCTATGTAGCAAAAGCATGAGAAGTAGCCGTTGTTAAATGTGAGGCGTTTGTAAGTGCAAAGCAACACTGTTGCATCAATAACTTCTTTGGTGTAACACTTGAGGTTTTCTTGAAAAGGAAACTTAAAAAAAAAAAAAAGCATCAGGGCAATTTATTAACGTACTGGGCCAAAACCAGTTTCCTCTTTCAAAATGAATATCACACTATTTCCCACATCTTAAACTGATCTGCTGTGGTAGTGAATGCAAAGAAATGTATGAAATAATAGCACAAAATGCACTGTATGTCATTCAAATGACTCTCAAATGTTTATGTGTGCACATTATTGCTCAAAACTTTGCAGTCACTCAGATTTTTTTATAGAAATAACACTTAAAATAAAATAGAAACAAGTTGAAGTCAGCACATTTATGTAACTAATATTCATGCAAACAATCTTTTACTTTATTTACATGTGCACTGTAGTACATAACTTTTCATTACCGAGATGAGGAAAATACTGTATGTCTAGTAGTCCAGTCCAATACTGTAAGCAATATCCAGAATTTGAGAAAAATACAGAGCAAGTCTTCTTTAACTTGACCTGCCACTGCAAACTACAAACGTCACAGCAAACCACCCCCAACTTCTGCCAGCTTACCACAGAAAAACACACTTGATCAAACCAGAATCAGCTTATCACACGCTGTCAGGCAGCAGATCAAGACACCTCCAGTATGCAAGTCATGAGCGTTTCTGAGCGCGTTCGCTACCTGTAGGACTTGAGCAGGCGCTTTCGTTTCATGCCTCTGGTTACGGCTTCGCTGGGGGCGATGAAGTTGCCCGTATGGCCCTTCTGCAAGTCCATGGGGTTGCGTCTGAGCTAGAGCCTCGTCTTGTGATATCAAGTGTTTCCTGGACTGTCTGGGTTGTACAAACTCCTCCCCTTTTGCACTAAGTGACAGATGTGTGCATGTGGCCTCCATCAACCCTAGCTCCACCCCTATGGGTAATCTGATTAGCACTTAGGGACACCGAGTCCAAGCGAGGGCTACTCTTACCTCCAGTTTTCCCTCAAAGTACTGCGCTAGTTTCTCATGCACACACCAGAAACCCTGCATCTGTTGACCAACCACTTCTTTAAAGAGACAGTTCGCCTAAAAAGAACAATTCTGTCATCATATACTCATTCCAAACCGTAAAACCTTGGTTAATCTTTGAAATGCAAATTAAGGTATTTTTAATGCACTCAAAGTCCAGGTCCATTTAAAGGGCAGGAAACAAAACTTACAAGATCCAGAAAGCTCAAAAAGGGATTGTAAAATGAACCCAAACGAACTGAGTGGTTTAATGACGTCTTATGAAGAAATACGATCGATTTATAGGATGAACAGATTTAATATGATTGACATACACGAAAGCGGTAACCTTGGGTCTTACAGCTGAAGGGTAGGCAACATCTTGGTACATTATTTACCCCTAAATGGCACATACAGTATTAGTACTTTAATAGTGCATATTAGCACCTAAAATGTAAATATTGGTACTTTTGAAGTATACCGACCCAGTGACAGCTTTGTACCTTTATTGGTTGCACTTTATTTTACCGTACATACACTTGCACGTATTTACAGTGTGCTTACCTAAGAAAGTACTGGGTAATATGATTGTGGCAGTGTGGGATGGGCTTCCCTTCTTCGGGTGGTATCCCTTTATGAGAGTGAGTAATGAGGATAATTAATGCAGAGTATTTAAATGTCTGGGCAGGAAGCATTAGAATGTAGCCTCTGTCGTACCCGCCCCTCTTCCGGTCTTCAGTGTCACAGTAGTTGAAATGTTGTTGCAGCCGTGCCTGTTAAGTCCTCGGTGAGCCGCGTCAAGCGCTCGTTGGAAGTTTTAGCGAAACAATATTTATGAAGACATCCTAACATCCTATGCTTGTGTAGCTGCGGATCGGATCTTCCGCAGTTCAGTTGATGACCAACTGCGTGTCGTGCTGCTGTTTTTCATAGTTTGGTTTCTTTTGGTGTTAAAATATAGTGTTTGTGCTTTCAATTAGTTGTTTTTGTGTTTGTTTTGAATGTGATGATCCGAGTTGAGCGGTTTAGGCCGAATTGGTAGCGTGTCCTCCATTTAAAACCTAATTATAAGTGGTTCTGCTTTATTGCCAGTGAGGTAGGACGCTACGTTACTCCATTAATTGGCCTTTCTGGTTATCAATTGTAATTTATTAGTTTTTCTTGAGTGAATATTTGATATTTGTATTTTTGTATTTGTACCCACTAATTTCTATTTTTTCCCCTAGTTTGGTCCAAGGCTGAGTGCGCTGAAGGGGAGGCTAGTCACCTGGGTGAAGCACACAGTTGTGAGTTTGGAGCACCAGGGTTTGAGCACCTCTTCCTATTGTTTGCTGTGCACACGTTTGGTTGAGAGCACTGTTTATTTCAGCTAGTTTGCCACCCCTAAGGTAAGCTTTAGCCTTGTTGCTTTCCCTTTTTTTTAAATAATTTTTGTGGTTATATTGGTTGGTGGGGAAGGTACAAAGTTTCTTTATATTTGGGGGATTGTTTTTTTGTGTGTGTCTTGTGTTAGTTTTTTTTGTATTATGAATGTGTAGTAAAATATTTTATTTTTAATCTGGTGAACTTCTATTACCATTTCTGTAATAAAACTTGTCTATTTATGAAGAGTATTATGCTGGTTTAAAGTTTCTTTAATATATATATTTTTATTTATTATTTTTTTTAATAAAGTTTTTGTTTGGTTGGAAGCACGTCTCCGTCTTCTCATTACATCATTGAACTTACAGTCCTTGAGTATTTTCTTGGGTGCAATTCCCAGGATGGCGTAGTCATTATACAAGCTTGAGGTTACCAAAAGTACTGCTCAGGTCACATAAGGTAACTAAATGGGTTAAGGAAAGGTTCAGAGGTAGATTCAGGGTTAGCAGCTAACTATTACCCAGTTAGTGAATTACCGTATTGACCCGAATATAAGACTGTTTTTTTTTTCTTGGAAATACATCTGAAAAAACGCGGTCGTCTTATATTCAGGGTCTAGACTTTGACATGTCAATAATACACCCACAACAATAGGTGGCGCCAAATACACATAAAACGAGTGTGCCATGAAATACGTAATGCGTGTTGTAAAGATCGCGAGTAAAAACAAAAGAAAAAAAAACCTTACATCTGCATGAGTCGTGACTGTCACATTAGCCTGATGGGACTAAACACCCTTTGTGATTTTAAAACGTAAGACAGTACCCAGATTTGAAAACTACAGTAAGATTTAACTTCTACTGTTAATAAGATTTTGGTAGGCTACTATTAGATGGATAGCCTAAATGTCCGAATTCAGATGGGCTACCTGTTTTTTAAAGGTATATCAAAAAGTGTATATTTTTTAAACGTGATTGTTGGTACATTTTACCAGTTTTTTTCCATACTTTCAAAACAAAAATTAAAATAGGACAAATATGCAATATGAAAATAATTGAAGACAAAATGTGTTTTACTGAGAAAAAAACAAGATTTTTCCAAAAGGTACATCTGGAAAAAGTGGGGTCGTCTTATAATCAGGGTCGTCTTATATTCGGGCCAATACGGTACTATAATTAGTGCATAAGTATGCACATGGAGGAACAGGACTGTAAAATAAAGTGCTACCCCTTTTTTCTGACAGTGTATATGCTTTTTCTGAGCATAGGGATACATTTTAATAAATGTGATTTAAAAATCTGTATTAAATAATATTAGGCTGGGTGAATGCTGTATGTACTTTATGCATACTATGTACTGCAAGCATTAGTATACTAGAAAAGCATAGTACACTTTCAGAAAAAAAGGTACAAAACTGTCACTGGGCCATTACCCTAAGGAACAAAAGCTTAAAAGTAAATTTTTGTGTCTTATTTACCCCTAAACGGTACATATTAGTAGTACCTTATGAGCACTTTAAAAGTACATGTTAGTACCTTTTGACAGGATACTGACACAGTGACAGTTTTGTACCTTTTTTTCTGAGAGTGTACACATAGCACATCACATATGGCAAAAATGTGCATGTGTGAAGTGCGACAACCAATGAGGTTTGTTCAAGCGTGTAACGCACATATGAGCTTTGTGTGTTTAACAAATGTGATTTGCTCTATACATGTACTTATATGTGAATAAAAGCCTAAATTAATTCTGCTCATCATATAAAGCAATCATAACTCTTCATAAGACCTTTTAAACTACTAGAATAATAAGGAGTCAGTTTATGCTGCCTATATGACTTTTTTTGGATCTTCTAAGTTTTGGTAAACTAGACCGAAACCTCTCAAGTTTCATGAAAAATATCAAAGCCTTATGGGATTGGAAACAATGTAAGAGTGAGTAAAGAGTTTTAATTTTGGGCTGAACTATCCCTTTAAAGTGACCACACTACATCTGCATGCCTACAAACCAAAAACCTCACAGAGCACAGCACAAACATTGTCACAGACGAGGCGGTGAAAGGTTTGTGGGTGATATCCTCTTTCCGATTCACCTTTACACGTGACCACGCTCCCGTTTGGCCGCAGGCTGTGTGTAACTGAAGTTTCCTGCTCCCTCTGCGGTCGAGCGGTGGGTTTGTGCGCCTCACGTTCGTGTAAGACCTTAAGAAGCACGCTGGGGGAGGAAGTGCATTGGTATAATTCCTCCTGATGGGCTTGTGTGGATCTGAAACTGAACCGTGTTGAGGCCAGAGAAGAACGGGCCGAAGCTCTTTGTGTTTATTCTCTCTAAACCCATCAAGTCATCAGCAGGTTCAGTGTCTGCATTAACTGGCCATCATCTGCGCAAACGGAGTCACTCATTAAATCAGAAACGAGTGTTTAGATGGCACTCTGTACGAGTCTCGAGGGAACGCTTTCCTCTCAGCCGGTCTGTGATAAAACACGCTGATGGGGCAAATTCTCACACTCTTAAGCTGCTTTGCTCCTCACATAACCGAGCAATCAGATTACGGCTGACATTTACAAAGTTTAGAGCAAACAGTTAGCGTAAATTGAATTCCTCCAGGCTTCAGGTGAGCAAACAACTTTAGTGCGTTTCTTCTTTGATTTTAGGGAGGAAACTGAATGGTTAACAAACATAATAATAAACATATTATTCGTGATGCCATGAAACAACAAGTGACACTTCCCTGTGCACAAAGTTTAGCTACAGTAGGATGTTTCTATGTGGTCACTACTCCTGAAAAATAACAGAGCCCCTCTCCTCAATAAACCACATGACTTGATGCATCACACTAAGGTTTTATTTACAGTTTCGGACTGACCCCAGCTTAAAGAATAAGCCATAGTAATTGGTAACACTTTCCAGTAAGGTGTAATTAGTTAACACTAGTTAATGTATTTGGTATCATGAACTAAAAATAAAATAAATCACCATTTACTCGTCTACATTACTGCTATTAAGAAACGTAAAAGTTATTTTAAAAAACATACGAAACATGCAGGGCAAGGGGAGATAATCCACTAGTAAATCGATCGCGGATGTTTTCATTATTTCGGTTGGATAAAAAAAAAGTATAAGACGATAAAAATAATAAAAGCAAAAATGTTTCTCCAAATAGGTATACTTGATATACCTGGGCTGCCCGCCCAATTAAAGTATTTGTGGGAAACACTGCCGCTACACAAATACAAAATATTTCATTTCATTGCACAATTACAATAAGCAGAACTGAAATGAATTGACCTGAATCAAACCATAAGCTTAATTAATCCTGAATTAAGCCATTTGAACTGAATTAACACTGTTTGACGTCATTATCTGCCAAAAAGTTTGTATTCATGTTCGTTCATGATACATTTATTAATGTTAATTTATTTATTTAAAACTTGAAATATTACAAATTTGCTAAATAATTTAAATCAAGTTTAACATTATCATTAACTAACAATAAAAACATTTGTATAGCATCTATTCATCAGTATTACTCTTAATTAAATCTTAATGAATAAAATATTATAGAAATATTTACATTTACTTTTAAATAAAAAAATATTAAATTCAATACAGAAGTGCACAACAGAAGGGAAATAAAATGAACTGAACTGAATTAAGCCATGTTTGTAGTCATTATGAATGCCAAGAAGGTGCTAGTAAAATGAAGTAAATTTAATAAATGCTAAGATTGTTGTTCATTAGGGCTGTCAAAAAAATTTGAATTTCGAATATTCGTCGAATTAAAAAAAAAATCCACATTCGAATGCAAAAACGTTACGTCAGCCGTCAGGCAGCCTCATCAGTGGTGCACGAGATGCGATGACGATGTATGTGTCATTGATTGCATTTGAATGCTTTTGTTAGCCTATCCAGTTGAACCCACTAGATGCGGCGCTGCTACGTTGTTCATTCAATATATTGCAGAAAACGAGAGCATCAGTGTGGAGATGTTGTTGTTTACGTCAAAACTGAAACCAAGCCTTTCACACAGAATGCATATTTATCACATTTTCTAGAGGGACATCTATCACCGTTGCACTCGCGTCTCGCACTAGAGAGTCGCATGTTTAGAAACCTATGTAAAATTAATGCAAGTTCAACTTTTAAAAAACATGTCTAAAGACTTTATGGCGGTTTTTCCCCATCCCACTGTATCTCATGTTTTTAAATGAAGAAAGTAGCCTACTCTTTGTGATTGGTTTTCGGTCCTTTGTATTAAACTATACATACATGGACGGTGCTGTTTTTTTTCTAATTGTTTAAGTAACTTTATTAATTATATATGGTTTATAAACATTATTTTAAACATTATGCACTTTTTTCAAAGATAGTCGTGTTATTTTATTACGTTTTGAAGAAACGTGCATAATATTTTGCTCGATGCGCCCTCTTGTGGCCTCAGGAGAGAAGCCAAAAGCTTTTCCCCCCTAACTGAAATTATGCCTTTTAAATTCTAATATAATTCGAATTTTGATCATATTTAAGAAGAAAATTCGAATTTCGTTTTTCAGTCATTTTGACAGCCCTTTTGTTCATTGTTATTTTGTGACACCAAATGAATTAAAAGTAACAAATTAAACCATACTTATCCGATTAACAGCAGCGCCCTTCACTCCACCATGTGTCAAATCCATATCCTTGTTGCTGGATGCACATATCAAATATTTTAGCGCATTTTGAAAAAAACAAATGCATGCAACTTATTTGCTTTCATCAGTTTGCTTTACTCTGAGGTCCAGACATCAGCACCGGGCACATCAGTTGACTACCAAAAGTAAAAGTGGCACTCCATGTTGGAAATACCACTAATAATAGCATAATTCTCAGTAGGTTTTTCTATAGCGTGTGAATCCGAGTGAGTGTCTCTCACGTGATACGGCTTTATTAGTCTCTTTAAGGCGAATGTGATTAAGTGATTATATAAACACATTACCAGCCTGAGCTCTGCTTCTCCACAAGACTCACTTTAAGAATAAACAAATACATACACAGCATAACAAACAGCCATAGAAGGTAAAGCAGCCCAGCATAGGCAAACAGTTAAAAACCTGTATGCTGCACCAACATAAACCAGTTAAAAACAGCAAAAAACAACCGTTACCATCTTCTCCGGGCTTTAATGTCGATGGGTTTGTTGGTGGCAAACGGCAAGCCGCTGGTGGACATGCAGCAGGGCTTGGCGAGCAGCTCGAGGGACAGAAGGTCGGTGCGAGTGGGTAAACTCATCTTTGACATCAGCTCATCTCTTTCCCTGTCCTCGCTTTATGAACACAGCATGGGGCAATGTGACACCTCCGCTGCAGAGACACTGAGTATTCATAGTCATCTTCAGCACCTCGCTCAACCTCTAGCCAAACATCATATGTGGGGAACAGTGGCGATACGCTCTCATCCAGAGACCTGCCAGTTTACCGCTGGAGCTGCCAACATCTGATGAAACTTATTCTGACTTATTCTTGGAAACCCAATGCAAACCTGTCTGTCTGGTGTACTGCTGCACTGCTGCAAAGTGACACACCGGTATATGGAGCAGGACGATGGGATTATTTATATAGATTGGCCACTTTAAGGAGGATTAATCTGCATACAAGAGAAAAAAAAGCATCTGAATGTGCATAGACAGGCAAACGGTCTACATCAGCTAATTTTAGCTGCTAATTAAAGCACAAAAATATGGAAAACTTAATAAATAAATAAAGGAATATATATATATATATATATATATATATATATATATATATATATATATATATATATATATATATAAAAAAAAATGTGTTTTAATTTAATTTAATTTAATTGCCCTTACTAATCATCCAGTTGGTTATTAGACAATCAATTAGCTGACCAGTGTACAATGTACATTTTCTGTTCTGATTAAATTTACTATTCTAGCTAAATTTTAAGCAAATATTTAGCAAAACGGTACATATTACAAATAAAATAATAAATTATTTTTAATTTAATTTATAGTAATCAACTCTCCGATTATAGGACAACCAGTTTCGACCAGTGTGACCATCCCTAATGAGCGCT
The DNA here is from genome assembly GCF_001515645.1 of Sinocyclocheilus grahami. Taxonomy (NCBI): domain Eukaryota; kingdom Metazoa; phylum Chordata; class Actinopteri; order Cypriniformes; family Cyprinidae; genus Sinocyclocheilus; species Sinocyclocheilus grahami. Next base: position 1,016,905 of record NW_015505501.1, read on the forward strand.
TGGCCAAATATCAGTTCCAAAATCCTGACAAACTTATGGATACATAATGTACATGTTTCTGTTTTGTAGTAATTTTAATAAAATTTTATGCAAATATTTAGCAAAACAAATGTTCATCTTAATTCAAAATTTTTGCATATTAAAACACGTTGTCATATGTACTCTAATGTTCATTGGTCACTTTGCTTTCTAGATATTAGCACACACAATTTAAAGGAAAAACCAATAACAGTGTTACAATCCCTACTGTATGCTCGTGCATCGTTCTCCATGCTGAAGGGAACCGCGAGCGAATTCAGTGTGTCGATTTATGACCGTGTGTTCAGCGCTGGTGATGAAAACAGCAGAGCAGCAGATGTTTGTGGGAATCATAAAGCCTCTTCCCCTGACTATTTATTTCTCTACAAAACAGAAAACTATGACTAATTCAGAGAAGAAGATATGGCTTCATTGATCCCATCTGCTCTAGAGGTTGAAACTGATGATTCATTTAGCGACGGGCTGCTATTTGGTCGTTCCTGGTCGGGTAACCGGGCAGAAAATATGACCACTGAATACACAATAGAGTTAAATATGAATTCACGATTAAAACTGTATTATATTTCTGGGGACTTAAACCATTGCATGAAGGTTCACCTGGTACAAACTGGAAAAAAAGTGCAATTAAACAATATTTAGAAATATTTCAAATAATAGCTGTTGTAATTGTATGCTTTGGACTGAAATGTTGAAACATAAATCAAATTAAGTTTAACAAATAAAACTTAAAATAATTTTTTTTAAATAATAATAGTTGGGTTACATGCATGCTTTATAATAAAGGTATCTGAACAATTAGTAAATGTGAATGCAATTATTAATAATCAGATTAATGAAAATTAGTATAACAAATAAAACTTGAATAATTAATACAAAATAAAACAGTATAAAAATAGAGTAATATAACACACACAAAAAATCTAATTATCTGACCTGGTCGTATCCAGCTGTGTTTCCATGCATGTGCACAGAAAGGAGGTCAGCATTATGTAGATCAGCTGGCGCGGCAATATATCACCTTGTAAACAGCTAGTCTAAACTCCGGCGTCTATCCTCTGCATTTTTCATCAGCATTGTACCCATGGTCCCTGAGGTGCAGACAAAACCCTCTACAAGTGCAGTCCTGTTGCTGTGCACCTCATGGAAACAAGCAAACCAAACTGTTGCCACATCCTAACTGATGAATATTGTGATGTGATAGGCCCGCCCTACTGGTTGGCTGAACCAATCACATCACAGGAGTGAAGCTATATACCACACAAAAATAAATTATCCTGTGATTAAATGCAAAAACATTTTTAATTAAGTGTTATTAGGCTAAACCTACCAGAGTGACGAGTCTGTGGTGCTGTGTTTCCTTTGAACGCCACTAGAGGGCGATACTCTCATATCTGATCTCCACAAAGCAAATCTATTTAATAATGTTTGCCAGACTCAGATCTGAACAACACAATACAAGGACTGCACAATAAACAACTGCACTGCCATTGGACCACTCAGTTTGTAGCCAGATATGGTTCAAGATGGCTAACTAGTTGATTAGTTTGTTTGGGAAAAGCTTCAGCTGGAGGTGGCTTCTGGGACATGGATGCTGACCTAGAGACGACAGACCATTTCTGGAAAAATAAAAGGAGGGAAAACAAACGAGGGCTGGAGCAGCAACGGGCCCCATGTGAGACCTTCTCTTGCCAAGAGACTCTATTGATTGGTCTAATTCAGTGTCTACGATGGAGACCCAGAGACGACACAATCACATTTCCTGCCATTCCTCATATAGCCACCGCTTTACACGGATCCACTCCGCCACCTGTGTCCCAGCCAGCGCCCTGCACTCCTCTACCTGTCCTCATCCTCGGCCTTACCACTGGAAATACATTTACATGAAAAATGACTGGAGCTTCAGAAATGTGAAAATCAGAAACTTCAACAAAAATGGACTTCGTCCGCCCCCTTTTCCAGAATAGAGCTGCGCCATTACAGCTCGTGCCTGCTAAAAAAACATCTGTTTTGGTTCAGATTATCATGTTAATCGCGCTGAAATCATGCGTTTTAAACAACATTAGTTTAAACTTCTGATATACGGTTTTCTGAGTGCAAACGTACAGAAAGCGGCTGTCACAGCATGTGAGTACTAAACTAAGTT
>NW_015505501.1:1019134-1042290 GCF_001515645.1 Sinocyclocheilus grahami
ATAGCACTTAAAACCTGGAAAAGTCAGATTTTCATGATATGTCACCTTTAAAGAGAAAATAATCACTTCATCCGATGTTTAAGGGAATAAAATAGCCTTGACAGCCTTACTTACTGGAGTTCCACAACTATTGGCTTTGTTCTCCCTCACCGGACTTGTGTGTGTGTGTAGGTGATGTAAAAGAGGAAAGCAGGCATTTGGAACAAAGCACTGTGAGGCAAGGAAGGGGGAGACACAAAATGTTTCTAACCTTAAAACGCATTTTTGCCCCATTTGTGTTGCTTTACTACTTACACAATTATTTAAATTAAAAAACACTGTTATTTACAATGCACAGCATGGTTATTAATCATATTTTTAGGGGGGACAACCCTCAGATAGGGGGGTCCTGTCCCCCCGACCCCCCCGGGATTTCCGCCTATGGTTGTGTAGGTGATGTAAAAGACGAAAGCAGGCATTTGGACCAAAGCACTGTGAGTCAAAGGAGGGGAGACTCAAAATGTTTCTAAACTTAAAACACATTTTTGTCCCGTTTGTGTTGTTTTACTACTTACACAATTATTTAAAGTATAAAACATTGTTATTTACAATACACAGGCTGGTTTTTAATCATATTTTTAGGGGGGACAACCCTCAGATGGGGGGGTCCTGGCCTATGATCATAACTAACAGCGGTTAACATGATGGAAACAAAACATTTTAAACTGAAATTTAGACCCATTTTTTATGTATCTGAACAGAGACCACAAACAAAAAACTACAAAAACTAATTTCGTCAAGACAAACCTATAATGCTCACTGAATAGGCCTTTGAAAGTTTTGAAATTTTTTTTTTAGATAAAACAACAGATAAAATGATAGACAGAATGATAGATAGATAGATAGATAGATAGATAGATAGATAGATAGATGGATGGATGGCTGGTTAATCCATCTGCACTTGTAACTACTAAGTTAACGCAGGAGAACTGGATCAAACGTCAGTGGGTGAGCGGCTAGAGTTGGGTTATGTCAATACAACAGCTTCCTGACCGATAAAAGACTCCAAGCAACTGAGGAGTGCCATCTGTGAAACTGAGACTTGTGAACAATAGCCCACTTAACCATGTTTGTCCTGTTGATGGTGAAACCGTGATTTATGACCGGTTGACATCACTGAACAATACACCAGTAAGCTGACTGATGACGGACGAGTTATACTGCACTACACAGGCTGGAGGGGGTGTGTTACAAAACCCTAGAACAGAAGACACAAAACCTAAGTAAATCCAGATGTCTTTGGGAATTGGACATCTTGAAAGATCAGTGTGTCCTCTGGAAGCAGCAAAAGGCTTAGGACTGTTGACCCAGGGTTTTTTGGGAGGCACCGCTGGAATGTTTTTCTTAGATCAAGTTAAATAGCCTCTGTTTCAGCTCAGATCCCATCCCTCCCTCCATACTGGACTGCCTAATAAGGAAGGTGGCGTCTTCATTTATATGGGCTCTTCATTGACGCCACACGCCGGTTTGGTCAAGCAGGTACAGTTACGGCCACCGGCAGATACTGTGACACAAAACCACCATCCACTGACATCACAAGTCACATGATACATGCTTTAAACTTAATAAACGAAGCAGTCTTTCATTTTCCACAGCCATCACGGCATATTTCCGTCTTGTTGTGCTGGAGCTCCAAACCACCCTAAAAGGATACAACTACTGCTGTTTTTGAATATTATAAAGTGGATATAAAGCAGCAAATCAGCATATCAGAATGATTTCTGAAGGATCATGTGACACTGAAGACTGGAGGAATGATGCTGGAAATTTAGCTTTGATCACAATAAATGACATTTTAAAATATATTCAAGAAGAAAACGATTGTTTTAAAAAGTGTCTGCCAAATGCAATGAAGGTAGGTAAATGTGAGACGCCCATCCCTGCAGTATACATGGGTCAAACTTGTTTAAAAAGGTGCAAGGGTGAAAGACGAGACATACAGCCAGAGCTGATCTCCTGAAGCTCTTCAGTGGATCAGATTCCCAGTCAAGGCAGGTTCAGTTTGACGGATGTGACTATAAATGCTGTGAAACAAGTTTAAGTATCTAGATGAAACTGAGCTATAAATAGCAATAGAGTTCTGACATCACTTTTGAAAAGTTTTAACACTACAAAGCCAGACATATGAAATTCAAATACGCTTTCAATGTTTTCAATTCAAATGTTTTTTTTTTTTTACATTTAGACAAAACATTTTTTTTTTAAATCTAAAGAAAAAGTTGTTTGCTTAGTATCATATTATTGGACATATGATATAGTTGAGAATATTGAGCTCGTACTCAAAAAACACATTTTATTCAGAACTTAAACTGAGGAAAATATGCAATTTGGTGCAGATGCTGATATTTATATGGACAAAAAGTAAGATGACATTCTGATAGCTGGTAACGTAAATCAATGAGATCTTTATAACAGTATAACAGCCTACTACATACTTGTGCTTCATTTATAAAAATCAGTAAAGATTTCAGAGCAAAAAGGCATGTGAACCACAAACTAACATTTTTGCATTCATACAAACAGGCCTTTTACTTCCAAAAAGGTCTAAACTATCAGTCAAACGACAGAAGGCATGTAGCAGACAAAGGCAAAGTTTTAATCATGTTGATAATTTAGAGGCCTTAGAAATTTGTGTCAAATATGATACAGTAGGCTTTATAGGGTTAAATACGACTCTCTTTCATTTTCCCTAATGTCTGCTAAGCCTAATTTGCCATCAAAGGCTGTTGGTTTGTCTTTCCATTTACCCAAGATGCTCTTCTCATTAGAGCAATGCGGTGAAGACAGACGCCACTCATCTTGGAAGCCTGTCGGTGGCGTCCTGTAATAAGAGGGATACATTTCTTTCTAACGGCAGGTTTAATTAGTGACTGCCATGTGGCCGATCACCTGGGATGAGAGAGTTACCGTCGGTGCGTTCTGCCAGCTTCAGCGTCTGGGCTTCTGTCTCACTGCTTTAATGATCCTCTCCACAGGCGACCGCGCTTTCACTGTCGCATCTGCAGGACCCGCTTGGCAAGCGCACCGCCGGCAGCCTTCTCATTGAAGTTGCCGTGCAGCACATTTTTGTCACGGCAATCGTAGCAGGTTATTAATAGCCCTGTTTCGTTAATAAGTTTTCCTTGTTGGCATTACCAACAAGTTTACACTCTTAAAAATAAAGTCTCCAAAAGGGGGCCATAGAACCTTTCAGTGAACATTACTTAAAATAACCAATATGTGAATCTCAAGAACCTTTTCCAGTATAAAGAACCTATTGTGGAATGGAAGGTTTCCATGGATGTTAAAGGAACAGTTCATCCAAAAATGTTAATTTGCTGAAAATCTTCTCACCCTCAGGCCATCCGAGACGTAGATGAGTTTGTTTTTTTGTCAGAACAGATTTGAAGAAATTTATCAAATTTATAAACCAATGGGTCTCACTGCTTTAATGATCCTCTCCACAGGCGACCGTGCTTTCACTGTCGCATCTGCAGGACCCGCTTGGCAAGCGCACCGCCGGCAGCCTTCTCATTGAAGTTGCCGTGCAGCACATTTTTGTCACGGACAACACAGAGAGCCTGTCAGGTAGAGTTTAGCATCACGGCCCCTTTGCGATGGCAATCGTAGCAGGTTATTAATAGCCCTGTTTCGTTAATAAGTTTTCCTTGTTGGCATTACCAACAAGTTTACACTCTTAAAAATAAAGTCTCCAAAAGGGGGCCATAGAACCTTTCAGTGAACATTTCTTAAAATAACCAATATGTGAATCTCAAGAACCTTTTCCAGTATAAAGAACCTATTGTGGAATGGAAGGTTTCCATGGATGTTAAAGGAACAGTTCATCCAAAAATGTTAATTTGCTGAAAATCTTCTCACCCTCAGGCCATCCGAGACGTAGATGAGTTTGTTTTTTTGTCAGAACAGATTTGAAGAAATTTATCAAATTTATAAACCAATGGATCCTCTGCAGTGAATGGGTGCCGTCAGAATGAGGGTCCAAACAGCTGATAAAAACATCACAATAATCCACAAGTAACCCACAACACTCCAGTCCATCAGTAAAATCTTGTGAAGCCAAAAGCTGTGAAACAAATCCATCATTAAGACGTTCTAACCATCGCCTCTGGCCAAAATACCATCAATTATGAGTCCATAATTCATAATAACGCTTCCTCCAGTGAAAAACTCCATCCTCTGTTGTCAGAATCCACTGACATATTTGTTTAAAACTGTTCTGGACTGTTTTCAATTGTAAATGGTGCTTGAACCTCTTTATTCAGACAAGACAACTTCTCTGGAGAAAACAATATTATGGATTTTGGACTTATATTTTAAACTCTAAATATTTCTCTATGATGGATTTGTTTCACACAAACACGCTGCTCTTCACTTTACAAGACATAAAATGATGGACTGTCTTATTGTGATGTTTTTATCAGCTGTTTGGACTCTCATTCTGACGGCACCCATTCACTGCAGAGCATCCATTGGTGAGCAAGTGACGTAATGTTAAATTTCTCCAAATCTGTTCTCATGAAGAAACAAACTCTGGTGAGTACATTTTCATTAAATTTCCATTTTGGGTGAACTATTCCTTTAAATGTTCTTCATAGAACTGTAGATGCCTTCGTTTTTAAGAGTGTATTTTCAAAGCGTTTCCATATACAGACAACGAGAAACCAAGCTTAACGTCAGGCACCAGCTATTTCGGGTACAAAATAAATAACATGAAACCTGAAACAAAGAGAGACGGAGGGTATTTAAAAGAAAAACATTCTTTGAAGTCCAAATGAGATTAGGCCTCAGTGAGAGGACATATCCTGGAGAGAAGACCACCTGTGCCCGCATGGAGGACTAAACGAGAACAAAAGAAGGTTAAGCCACCTCATCCCCTTAAATACCCTCAAGTGCGTCACAGATAACGGTGCAGTAAACACGTTTCTAACACACACAGTCATGCAGAACTCTTGCTGATCAAAATTTACATAAATGCATATGCATTCAAGATATACATATCAGTTCATGCATATGTTGTCGCTGTTGTAAAGAAATGCTGCATGATAAATCATACCTCCACGTGACACGCCTTCTACCATCAACATTTCCTGTGATTTGTTTACATCTGGAAACATGTTTCTTAAAACAACATTTCCAGCTGAAAACTATTGCAAAATTCCCTGAGGGCCTGAAAGCTTGTGCATGAATGTCCGCAACCTCAGTACCAATCAAGAACAAAGATCCTCAAAGCCAAAGGGAAATACAAGCAATTATGGGCCAAAAGAGCCTCAGTGAAAATGTGAACAGACACAGGGTTTAATCAAGAGCAAAAGAGTCTTTGTAAAGGTACGGCACATTATTCAGGTGATCAAGCACCCTGTCAGACCTTTCTGTGCCCTTCTAAAATTGTTCTGAAGTTGTTCATTAGAAAAAGTGAATCGAATATTTTTTTCAAATGACTTTTCTTCCCTTTTTACAACTTAACTTGACTAATTCTTTACCCATATTGCACCAGTGTTTCTCCGGTAAAGAGTGTAAATTTAGTCATTAACCACATGAATAAACATAGCTGACAGTTTTCTAACAGGATATGATTTCACCACAGCTCATCACTGCAAAATGACAGCATGCAAACACATCTTTCAGAGTTTCAAAAGCAAACGTACAGCGCAAATCATGAGCAAATGACTTTAATGAACTGTTAAAAAAATCAGTCGTTCACTGGATAAAGGGTTGTGAAAAATAATGTAAGAATTCTCATGAATAATAATATATTATACTATATATATATATATATATATTAGTGCTGTCAAAAGATTAATCACGATTAATCGCATCCAAAATAAAAGTTTTTGTTTACATAATATATGTGTGTGTACTGTGTATATTTATTATGTATATATAAATATACAGACATGCATGATGTATATATTTCAGAAAACATGCTATGTTCATATATTAATATTTTTATCAATTATATGAATATAAATGTTTACATATGTTTACAATATATGTGTCTATATGTGTGTGTCTTTATATATACATAATAAATATACACAGTACAAAAGCATGTCTAATTAATTAAAATCATTAAACTTAAACAATTTAACATCAATTTATTCAAAGTTTAACAAAAAATTACATGCTTAGGGCCCTATGAAATGTTTTATTTTTTCCAACCTTATGTTTTATTGTTACCAAATTCTGATTTAGCATGTCTAATTATTTGAAAGCATAAAAACAAGTTTCATTTATTCTTACAATAGATTTTTTTGCTCAGAAATTCTGTGTTGTGTATTTACATTTTTAAGGCATAAAATATTCATTGAATCTATCTTTTAAGTAATGAAAATTAAGCCAATTTTATTTTTTGGAAAATAAAGGTAATTTAATATTAAAATTAAAACATTGAAGAAATATTGTACGATTATTCCCTAAAAATAAAATTTTAATAATTTTAGTAGTAGTAGTAGCAGCCTATTACGTACATTCTACTGAACAACAGTAATATATTTCTGCCGCAATGCCTTCAAGTTAAACCGAACTTTTATTTTGACGGGTTGCTGTGAATACCTTTACATTTCTGTGTGTGCGAGGATAGGTTTACTCAAATGAAACGGTCAAATGCTCATTAAGTGACTCTCAGAGCAGTTCTGGAGATGTTGTTCATGTATTTATGTCCACATTAGTGAGACGGCAGATGCTAAAATCACTAGGGGTGGGGGAAATCGATACAGCATAGTATCGCGATATTTTCCGCGGCAATACTGTATCGATACACGGATGCCAAGTATCGATCTTTTATTATACTATTTGGTAGAATAATAAAATCAATTTCTTTACAATCCACTACATGGTGGTGTTGAGTTTTTTTCTGGTGAGGTCAGCTGGGTCACCTTCAGCATGCAGTAAGTTAGTAAAATAAAGAGGGCGGCATCGCCGGAAAGTTATCAGGAAAGCCCCGTCCGCATTTAATTTGGATGTATGGACTCACTTCAGATTTGTAAACACGGAGGGGATGTAAAGTAAGGATGCACCGAAAATACAGGCTACATATAATAATAATAATATATATGGTGTGCTGCTTCGTCCTCATCACTGCGCGGTTTGACGCTCCGCTCAGTATTCCGATCTATGAATGTGCGCTCCCCTCGTGTACCGCTCATGCTCATCGGAAAAGCAAAGTCTGCTCAAATAACATGCGGACAGGAAATTTCTATGCAGTATAGGCCTACTTGTTCCGGTTTGCAGTAGTGCTACTGTGCTGTAACATGCTGTAGGCTAGTTCAGCTGTACTGGGCAACGCTGCTAAAATGATGCTACCTTCAGTGACGCTATGCTCTGCTCATATGCTCTGATAATAATAGCTTTGTAGGACTATACATTATTTGGATAATTAGTCCAAAAAAAACCTTATTGTAAAGTGTTACCAATATTAATATAAATTATGTCCATTTTTATTGTGTTACTTTCAGTAAAAGTGTGGTTATTTTATTGGCTGGTGTTTTTTTTAATTCAGTATCATTAAAATTGAGTTCAATTTAAAAAGTCTTAAAAAATTACTTTATATTATTTCATCAAATAATAAATAATCATTACAAAGCAGTTTTAGTTTTCGGCCAAGTGCATCCAGAATTTTCGGTTTCCATTTCAGCCCAGAATTTTCATTTCAGTGCATCCCTAGATGTAAGACTACATGTATAATTTAATTTAATTTAATTTAAATTTAACAGTAATTTACTTTCAAATGCCCCAATTGCTGAAGGGTCTGCACAACTTTTTAGTACAATTTCAAGTTGCATTGTTCAAAATACCTGTAGTAGCACAGCAGTGCATAGCTTTTTACATTTAAAGGGGTCATATGATGCGATTTCAAGTTTTCCTTTCTCTTTGGAGTGTTACAAGCTGTTCGTGAATAGATAAGATCCCTGAAGTTGCAAAGACTAAAGTCTCAAAACCAAAGAGATATTCTTTATCAAAGTTAAGACTCTGCCACGCCCCCCTAAAACGGCTCGTTCTAATACGCCCCCACATATCTACCTCACTATGTGGAAATATTTGCATAATGCCGCCCAAATGTGCACTCAAAGAAAGAAGGCGTGGTTTCAGTAACCGCAGTTAGTGTTGAAGCAGCATCAGCATCAGAGAGACGCTGTGTTTCTAGGCGAAAGCAAAAGCACTTTATTTATAGCAGCTTCATCACTGTATCTGTCACGCGACTCTGTTACCCTTTCGGGCTCTGTCTTTACATTTATTTTGAAAGATGAAGCTCGCGATTATGGTAAGGGGCGTTACATTTCCGACGAGTGCTTGCGGTGTTCGGCCACTCACAATGCACTGGGTCAGCTGGCCAATCAGAGCAGACTGCGCTTGTCGGAAGGAGGGACTTTGTAGAAATCGAAGCGTTTGAGAGAGGCGGGGCATAGAGGACCTACAATAATGTACAGTATTTGAAAAAGAATGTGTTTTTTGAACATTAAAGCATGTCAACATATTCTGTTACACCAAATACACAAAATAATGATCTTTAAAAAAGCATCATATGACCCCTTTAATTAAGGTGGACAAGATTAGACTGTAATACAAATAGTTGAGTTTGCCAGGTGCATACAACATTTATGACAGGTTTTCATGAAAGTGTTGGTCAGTTTGTCTGCTTGACAATCCCGTTTTGCACTGCAACAATAAAACTGAAGTGAGATAAACAAACTGAGAAATGTTTCTTTTTAGATAAAACAGATGTTGTCAACGTTTTCCTTTGGGAACATAATTTGAAGTTGGAAAAATGTAATAAATTGCAATATATCGCAGAATATCGCAATATATTTAAAATCGCAATAATATTGTATCGTGACACAAGTATCGTGAGACCTCTGGTGATTCCCACCCCTAAAAATCACGCAAGCGTCACGCTTCAGTACAATTGGTAAACAAAACCGCACGTCTGCGCCATTCATTAACACAGAGACACGAAGAATTAATATTTTAATAGTCGTTTTCCGGCTTAATATTTACAAATACTAGTGGGAGTGGGAGTGTGCTCACTTGTGTGTGCGTGTACGTGTGTGTGTGTGTGAGTGTGTGTGCGCGCATCGGGGCGGAACTCCGCTGTGCGCGATACATGGAGTGCGACCAAAACGAAACGCGACCGAAATGACATGCCGTCGTGTAAGTAAGATAAATAACATATGGCTATTTAGTTTGTTTAATAAAAGAACAAGGTATAGACCTGTTCTATCAGAAATGTAACTTTAAATAACTTCTGTTGTGATCTGGCGCTATAGAGAAAATATAATTAAATAAAATTAACTTGACCTTCAAGAGGGCGCGGGCCGCCCCTAATATAATGGCAGGGAAAACACTGGTATGTATAACAACATTTATGTTATTATATATAAATATCATTAAATATAGACAATTAAATCAAATGTAGACAGGAACAGAATTCTACAGGAATTCTGTTCGAAATAAAGTCCAAGTCAAAAGGAATTTTTTTTTAAATAGGACATGCAAATTATCCATAAAGACGGACACAGCTATGCATACATGCATACTCCTGCTAATCTCTCTGGAGGATTCCTGGAGCCTCCAGTCTCCTTCATTTGCAATGTCAGTATCAACAGTTCTGGCACTACATGTTTGTAGGGACTTTCAGTCTAATCCTTGTATTTTCCACAGCGCAGCGGATATGAAGAATGGCTAGCGTATATGTCTGTAGTATTAGCACATGGCTGAGGTAATGGGTTTTGCCGTTGGAAGTGCATCACAGTAATGCTAATCCCATCAAACCCTACCTTTGTGATGTCACTGACCTTCCCTTAGCCGTTGGTGTGCATACACACGGGACGTTCCAGGGATGCCCCATCTCAGGGGTAAGCCTGGGAAGATCTCCAGACGTCACAAGCAACACTGCCACATCTTTTTATAGCACTGAAGAGTGCATCGTGTCTGCTGTACGATTACTACATCTTATCCTCGGGGTCTAACGTCACTTGGTTATGTAATATGAGATGTTTTGGATCAATATCATAAATAAAAATATTTGATGCACACACACACACACACACACACACACAAATGTTATTTGCTTTAAAAATACATTTAATTCCCAAAGCCTTGCTAAAATAAGTATTTAGTTGCCAATGTGCTGTCTGCAGAAATGCATTGAGATCTAGTGCATGCAGGCGAGGAGAGGAGCTGCTAAGATCTGCTGATTCAGCTCACGTCTTCACTGTGAGCGGTATTAAATAATGGCCTCTGCCTCTTCAATCTGACCCCAGGGTGCTGCTGCTGTTCGGTGTGGATCGCTGGGAAAGAGGAGGCAATGCAGTAATGTGTCATCTTGCTTCAAATTCCACAGTTAACCTACAACGACACAACTTTCCCAGTGAATGTAATGTTCTTGAATATCTGTGTGTCATTCGGGCTCTTTTTAAGAGGTATAAAAAAGGACATAAATGTAAAATATATATATAACAGGTTTATCTGACTGTCTTAAGGCAAGACTAACAGATGTCATTATACTTCCCCGAGGCTGATTAATCACAGTACATTAAGACTATTGTTTTCTATGACAAGTTTTCTGAAATGTTATATGTAAATATGCAAAACAATTATTATCTAATTAATAATTCACTAATTTGCATGGCTTTCCAGCACATACATCTAAGCACTGGATAAAGTCAAGTTCAAAATTCTTGTTTAATTTTCTTGACATATTGAGTCAAACAGTCAAATACTGTCAACAGCCAGAAGAAGAAAACATTTTTTTAACATGTTTTACATGAATAAAATGTTAAATATATATTTAGTTATTTATGGACAAACCCCTCTATAAAAACATTCACAATAGAGACAGGCATAAAAATGCATAGTACTGCTGAAAGAACACGCCTTTAAAGAAATGTATTGTAATTTAAGTCTACAGACGCCAATAGATGCAATTTAATAAAATAAACACTTAAATGTGTATTTTGGATCTTTATGTTCCCCGAGTCTGAAAGTAGACATGTTATGAAAGCAAAATAGCTTCAAATCTCAAAATTGAGCAGTGCATAAAGAAAACAATGGTTTTGCCTGTTGTGTTTTGCCTTAAGCATTTATGGAAACTCTAAATGCATGAATTGATCATGATATATACGATGGAAGAACACCATTAGCATAATTTAAATCTCTGTTTTATAGCATGCACTGATGTTTAAACGCACACAGAGAGAGAGACAGAGGCGGTCTCTGGTGTGCAGCGTCTGTGTGTGTGGGTTATTTGTTATCTAGCGTGGCACACACTCCAGGGACGGCGCTCAGGGAGCTTTGGCAGACAGCATGCAGTACATTTCGCAATGTGAAACGAACCGTTATAAAACTACTACAGTAGTGCAGATGCAACTAATGGGTGGCATGGTCGCTCTATGAGCGATTCCTAAACAGATGAATGGAGTAAATTTACAGTTACACAGTACGTACAGAATGAGTCATGAGGCATTCAAGGTTATAGCGGCGCTGCATATTAATAAAACAACACATTTCTGAATCAGAAAACTGAATCAGTTTATCGCTGTCTTGAGTACAGCCACCGCAACAGTAACAGAAGAATGCATGCTACATACATGCAACCGGACACATGATTTAATGTACTGGCCGATATGTATTTACATACTTGCATTAGGTATGTTATATAGGCGTTATAAACTGTGAGACTATTGCCGAACATCTCTAAAACACACTCTAAGCTCACTGCTGGTTAATCCTTCATTATTTTACTGAACTGCTTTTTACAGAAATTGATTTTCCCAATTAGCGATGGCACAAAGGCGCATCGGTGCAAAGGTCATTCAAACAAGCTTACATGCTTGAAGACAGAGAATAGATGAGCACAATCAAGCGAAACCAAACTGAATAAGGTGATGCATGCTGACAAGCTCTGTCCTTTTTAAGCTATTCAGTAAATCGATTCCATTGATTTAACAATGTAGCACCCATAATTCATCTGACGGCATGTAACCTCCTCAATATTACCTGAAAAGTATTCAGGAGGAAACAAAAAATGAGCTTTCTTCATGCACAAAACAACATAGTAAGGGAGCAGGCATTCAGTTCAATAAGAGTCCAATGCAAACATGAAATGTGTGTATTTGGCTGTGTGTGTGTGTGTGTGTGTGTGTGTGTGTGTGTGTGTGCTTCCAAAGAAGACTGGGATTATGTGATTTTGGGCTTAATCACGCAGTAGTGATAAAATGCTTAAAATTCCTTCACTGACCGCAGACGTTCACTGTTCTCTCAAGTATTAAGCCATAGAATTCCATTTAAATTCCTCCCTCACAAAACTAAATTCATTTCAGACTTGATGCATATTATATCATATTATTTTTATAATTTTGAGTCCAGAAAATAAAATAAAATAAACTTTTACACAACATTAATATAATATAATATAATAGTTGACACTATAGTTGAGAAAGTCACGTGTTTGCCTTTCGTTCTTTGAACGCACAACCTCTCTTCTATTGGTGATTCAAAGAAAACTTGTCTAAGCTGACTTGTCTGTTTTGCAAACAGAAGCAAATGAACCTTATCTTTGTTCGGTTTCTGTAATTAGGACGAATGTTTGCATAAACTTGCCGTGTTCTGCTTGTGATGTACGTTAATGTTTATTTCTCATTGCTTAAAACAACATAATTAGTCCATTTCTATAATATAAAAATCAAAGCAAACATGTATGTTTGTAAATGTAAAAGGCTGAAGTTGGTTAAAATAAGAAGACTGTGTTGCTCTTACCAGCGGGGAAATGAGCTTTGACATGTCTTGACCTGACAAATGCATTAACTGCAGCTGATGTATTACTAATCTGCTGAAAATACTAATAATGTTTGGTTTTCACATTGAACGTCAATGGAAACTGTGCTGCCTTAGGGAAGACGACTGAGATGAGAGCTGTCTTAAGGCTATAACACACAAGCTTAAAAGCAGCAGGTTCCTGATCTGAACCTTGTAGTTTCTGAATCCAGAAGAGTGCAGAAACTCCAGCTGAATGGTTTATGACCCATCACATTGATCTCTTCTGAAATAATAGGCACGGTGTAGGTGGAAGTGAAAAAATAGGTAAAAGTTCGCAAACGTACACACACACACACACACCCACACACGCACGCACAAAGCATCGGTTGCATGCTTTCAGTTCTCACAGAACAATACCATCTTGCTGTAGGGTGGGAAAGAAATCATATGGTGCTTTCGCAACTCTGTAATTTGATCATAGCATAGAAAAATGCTAATTACATTTCTGTTTTCCTTACAAATATTTAGGAAGCACTGTTGGTACATGAACTAAACTGACGCCAAAGTTCTGTTTAATGTCATTTGTCATGTGCTAGTCAATGCAGTGCTTCTTTTATGATGCCTCTGTTTAAGCTGTGACTTAAGGAAACTAAAGTGTGACACTCCTTCATGAAACTAGAAACACGGACCTCCCTGGACCAAATCCCTGTTCATGTGCCACACTAACGTTCCTGTTACCTCATTTATCACCATAGTAAAGCAGCATTTCAGAGCGATGCCATTATAGACGCCGCAGAGCCCTAGAGAGAAGCAAAGCATGAAACCCAAAGCACGCCGCTGTCACGTCTGATTCATTGCGGCGCTGTTTTGTTTTTCAGGTTTTCCACAACAGGGTGATGACACCAAAACCTGCTGTTCGTATTTGGGTGTTGACAGCCTCAAAAGCTGTTTGGAGAACCCATGAGGCCTACGGTCCTAAAGAAATGGCTGTGGCCGCACATGTAGATTGGAAAACACCCAACGAGGAGAGCGAAAATAAACAGCCACGTGACGTTTTCGCAAAGGCCTAATAGTAACCTGTGCTGTATAACAATATCTATATGAGTATCCACAGCAAAGCCCAATAACATTGTTTATTACAAGTTTCATCTGCCACTTTAAGTGCTCAAGCTCTTTAAGGTTAAAAGGATTCTGATTGGTTGTCAATATTTGTATTGTTAATCAGCTGGGGAAAAAACATCATCAAAGTGATTCCAATAAATTTGATCCTCTGTTTCATTGTCATTTTTTTCCTCTGTATTTTGTCTTGTTTTCCACTCCAAACGCCCAAAGATTCTTAAATCAAAATACATTTATTTGAGAAGCAAAATGACATAAGATAAGAAGTCTTGTTTTATGAGAAATTAATATGAAGGGTTTATGGTGAAAACATAGAAATAATCGTAAAAATCAACTTAAAACAAAAACAGATATCTGTTAATTGGGTATTAAAACATGGTTTCGCTTTAAATTAAGTATAAACTCAGTTAATGTTGTTCCATTACTCAGAAAACAAGACTTTATATCTTTAATTTGCATCTCAAGTAAATGTATCTTGATTTAAGGATTGTTAGATATTTGGGAAACAAAACAACACTGCAGAAGATTTTTTTTTTTTTTTTTTTGCAGTGCATTCAACATTTAATGCCATGACGTTAAGACTTTCTGCTTTGATTCAAGATCTTAATTTGTGTAAACGCAAATTAAGACCTTTTTAAGACTTGCAGAAACCCTGTTATCATTCTTGGTGTGAATGGGCCTTCGCAGGCAAGAATACTTTTGATTCCCTATGCTTCTCATGCATGGCTTACCATCAGCTCCTTTGCTCTTACTATGCTGACACCCACTGATATTTACCTCAAGATTAAGACAAATCTACAAACCAATATGTGGGAACCTTAATGCTTTGGTGTGTAAACAGTCGTGACCTACCAACCGTAGTTCCGTGGAACACAACAACACACTAGACCCATTTATTGTGTCCCGTTTCCTTCTGCAATCTATTTGTCACTACTCACCATATCCAGGAATGCCTTCGGAACGGGAAATTGTTGACGTGCATCATTTTTTTCTCCCTTCCTGTGTAATTTCGGCCAGTCTTCATTTAAGCGAAGGTGTGGTTCGGGTTGGCTCCTCTCTCTCACAAATAAATAACTCTTATGCCGGCCTCGGGATAGCCATTATACACCTTACTTACATGCCTCCACTGAAACCTGCTCCAAGCATCTCCGAAACAAGAAGTCCGCTTGGAGCAACGAAGAGTACATCTTCTTGGTGTGCTATTCCACAAAAGAGTCTCAAGAAGACACCTCACCCATTTATGAATGTAGACAGTGTGTAAATAAAATTTTAAGGCAAGAAAATGGCATGTTAGGAAAAACTCAAGGGTTAAGGGGTTGTTCCGTAGTAGTAAAGCAAAAATAACAAACACAGAGCAGAACGAGGGTCCTTCCGCTGCCTTTTGTGTGGTATTTGAAACTCACTGTGGTACATCCTCATCGTGAAGTCTCGGCATTAATAACCGTTTTGGGAAAATGCTTCATTTGGACGTTGGAGATGCACGGTGGTGCCCCAAGGAAACCCAAAGATGCATGCCATCCCTTTCTGGTGCAGACAGCCCAGATGCCATGGAGAGACAGGTCCGATTCAGTAAGTCCTGGAAATCCCCCTCCACTCGGAACCCCCCACCACTGAATGAGCGACCTGTCCAACTCCAAGCTTAAAGAAAACACGCACACAAGTTTACGGGCTCGCGCGCAAACAGACGCACAAGTTATTCTAAAGGATGTATTTGGATCCACTTGGCTATAATCTGTGATAAATCAGTTAAATCAGCTTGCAATGGCATAATATCCTTAACAGGTCAATAGCACGAAGCATTATAAATTAAGCCCTATTCTAACAATAAACCGTAAAACTGTATGTTATCAGTGATTAACAGTGTGATAATGGTTCAATAACCTTAATTTAGAAGGTTATTTGTGATTTAATGACTTATAAATAACAGCGTCCATATGGCTTCACTTAAATAAATCAAATAACTACGGGGCTCACAAGATCCTAAATCTTTGGTTGCAAAGTGACTGACAATAGGGGTGTAAGTTCAGAAGGCTCGGGAGAGACTTCTTCATTTTCTGCACGCCTGCTCTGTGTTGCTCTGTGCTGGTGGAACGAGGGTCGGCAGGAGGGCAAAAGGAAAAACAAAATGCCTTTGTATTTGGATGGATAAGACGAATCAGTACCCCCCCCCCCCCCCCCCCCCAAAAAAAAGAGTAAGTACTCCGCTCCTGTCAAGCACCACGTAAGCTATTGATCCTCTTAGTGCAGACAGCTCTGATTAATTCAGCGGTGTTTGCTGAAGGAATGGGTGGAGTAGCCGTAGGGGATGAGATGGAGCGAGGCGAGCTGGAGAAGAAAAAACACACCGAGTGTCACCTCAGGGTTGTCGGCGTTCCTGCGTCTTCCTGTCTGATCCCGGCCGTCATCACATGAAGGCAGAGTTGGCAGGTGGTGACAGCGGTCAAGGTGTTGTAAGAATCCAATTAATGCAGTGAAAGCAGCACATGCTAATCCTCTTGACAGTAACTTGTCTTCCTTGCCCGAGGGTTTCTCTTTCTCTCTCTCTCCGTCTCACTCACTCTCTTCCTTCTCTGGCCGATACAGCGGTTCCCGGTTCTTTTCCTGAGACCGTTCGCTCTCTCTCGCTCTGCTGCAGCGCCGGCTCTGGGCTGTACAGGGTGTGTGTGTGTGTGCGCTTGGGAGAGACTGTGTGACTCGCTGTCTGTGTGTGAGCGTCATGGGGCCCCACAAGGGAAACTCTGACCGGCCGACAACACACAGAGCTAAATAAAGCACACGCCTGACAGCTGGAAGAGCCTGTTTCTGCAGCGAGGTATTAAAGCTGATGATAATATCTCAAAGGTCAGAAGCAATGACAATGATATGACAACAAAGAAAAGAGTTAAGAAGATATACTGTGAGACAATATTGTCCTACAAGCATTCTCAAACATAGCCTGGGCTGCTTAGGGTATAAGGTACGAGAACAAAACACTATGTTTGCATTAGAAACGTCCCATGGGAAAGAAAATTCATAGAGGAAATCTCTTTTTTATCTCTAGAATATCTCTTAGATGACATTAAGAGAGCAAAAAGAAAGTCTCTTGCTTAATTTTTTCCAGAGACTCATGATTCTCCTATAAAGTTTTCGAAGATATCTTCATAACTGTCTCAAACTGTGCTCAGATTTGCTATATCAGTGCTGGATTTCTCAGTGCAATCTCAAATATTTCTCATCAGTGTTATGATGAACTGCTATGGACATTTTCTATGATATTCTATGATAAAAACCCCATGGGAAATAAAAATCATACAAAAGATCTCTTTTTTATCTCTAGAAATTTCTTCTGGATGGCACTGAGAGAGCAAACTGAGAGTCACCTGCTTCAACATTTTCTCCTGAGAAAAAAGATCTCATGTTTCTCCTGTAAAGAGATCTGAGATGGTGCTCAGATTTGCCATTTCAAAGTCAGAAATCACAAAGCGAACTCTATTAGAAAAGCCCCATGGAATAGAAAATAATAAAGGAGGTCTCTATTTTATCTCTAGAGTTTTCTTATGGATGGCATTTAGAGAGAAAATAAAGTGTATCCTGCTTGAAAATTTTCTCCTGAGAAAAATATATTTTTTCCTAAAAAGTTTCAGAAGAGATCTTGATAACAGTCAAACTGTGCTCAGATTTGTCATATCAAAGTCAGAAATCTCAGTGCGATCTCAAATATTTCTCATCAGTTTCTGCCAAGATAAAATGATACGAGCTGATATCGACATTTTCATTCAAACTCTATGCAACGCACTTACTATATGTGAACAGTTGATTCATTTGTATCTATCTGAGGAGAAACATCTGAGACAAAGTTAATACTTCAATTAAACATTTGCATAACTAAAAACTCTCAGCATTAACACTAAGCACAAACTCATAACTGTGTCGTTAGCATTAGCACACACTCAAGATATAGAGGTATTTTAGGACAAAGAAAAGAAGTCTTAAAGAATTACAAATGTTGCTAAATGTAAACTAAATACCTTCAATACTTCTTCCTGTTAAATTTACCCTTTCAAGTAACTGGGAAAAAAGTCCACTGACATATCATTTCCTCTGACATAATTCAATTTTACCTCTAAATAGTTTTTATGCGGGGCCTAACACAGCGTAATGCCTGGTCATAAATAAAAAATATCATTCTGACATAACAGGATGGAGATGTAGGAATTACAAAATAGTTGTTGAGAGAATGCTTCAGATGCCACGTGTGACTGACGTCTTATCTGGTTCATTCAGGTGTTTGAACACACATGCACATCTGAACCAGCCACAAAGCTGGACACTATCAAGTGCACATGTTATGATTCTCTCTGCTCTCTTTATACTGTACCTATCAATAAAAGATGCAAAAATTATTTCGAGTCATTAGCACAAATGGTGTAGGATGCAAGTAAAAAAACAAAACAAAAAAAGGAGAACAAAACCTGAACCTTCAGTAATAATAATTTGGGATGCAACATAGAAAAACATTATTTTTACATTATTATTTTTACACAAAAATCTGAGTCTTGATGTTAAAATAATGATATTGTGGCAGCATTCGTAACTGAATTTTCATTGCCTTTTAAATGCCATTTAAGTAATTCTAGATATTCTAGAGAACTGAAGTAGCAATCATACAGAATTTGCAATTCTAATTTGAATGTATGGAAGTAAAATTCAAATGAAAAATTCAAAAAGAAAACTAGAAAAGCAAAGTTTGGATGGATGAAAATGAGCATTTTTTGGTTGTCTGCATCTCTAACAATAATAATAGTGATGCTCACCTCAAAAGCACCACTAGAAATGATAAAAAACCACTGTTTGTTGGCTTTTACAAGATTTAGTCCTTAACATCTCTTTCATGAACATTTACTTCAGCTGAGATTTGTTACATAAGCTCTGTGGCCTTATATTACACGCAGCAGAGGCTCAGTATTTACTTATTAAAACCTCAGTGTAGCTCAGCGCTGGGCGTAAATGTCACTGTGTTTTCTGCAGTCAAGCGAGAGCCTGATGCCCACAGTCACTTCAGATCAATGTGAACACATGAACCGCACAAAAGCGCCGGAGAGCCGCAGTGACCCCAACCGCTCTGCAGCGCCACACAGCCAGCATCTTACCAACACACAGAACAGCTTTCCTTCATCTCTCATGCAAACTCATCTTCGAAACAGAACCGCAGGGCTCGTACCTGCTTATGGTGAGCAACTTTGAAATTGTAGCTTGATGTCATTAAACTAAAGTCATGTTAGCTTTAAGAAAAAGTAGTTAGCTACATTATTATATTATACTGTATTGTATTGTATTATATAAGAGTGCATTACATTATTTTTTTATTATTATTCCCAGAAAAATTGCATCCATATATTATATTATTATACATCCTGAACTAAAAAAGAAACATAAAATAAAAATTTTGGGAAGACCATTGTTGATTCAAACGAATCTGTTAATAGAAGTAAGTTGTCTGAACACAAGAATCTGCTAAAATAAATCAGACTTGTCCAATTTCTATTTCAGTGCATGCCTAATTTGGCTAAATATTTGTCTAAGTGCACAGGAAATACTTGTCGAATTGCTAAAATGTGCATTTTTAGGGAACAGCTTATGACCTCGGGTGAAGCTCGTAATAGACACTATCCACCTCTCCTGTCCTTCCTCAGGGCCCAGAGAACGGTCCCCCCTGGGTGGAAGCACTGAAGATAAAGAGGAACATATTTCCTACTGAAGGCCCTCATGGCTCTATCTGCTGCTGTAGTACGTCTACAATCTACAACCCTCAGTAGAGCCTCTGCCTATCACCCATCCTCTGCCTGCAGAAACCCGGCCTGATAACACAACTACACACCAGCACACACACCCATCAGCTAAACTACTCATATTTCCTCTCTGACTCTCTAAGGGAGGGACTTCAGCTTTCATACAATGCTCAAACTTTTGGGGTCAGTACGATTTTTTTTCTTCTGCTCATCAATGTAGCATTTATTTAATCAAAAATACAATAATAACAGTAATATTGTGAAATATTTTTACAATTTAAAATAAATGTTTTCCATTTGAATATATTGTCAAATGTAATTTATTCCTGTGACCCAAGCTGAATTTTCAGCATCATCACGCCACTCTTCAGTGTCACATGATCCTTCAGAAATCATCCTGATTTGCTGCTTGAGAAAATGTTATTATTATTACCCCTGAAAACAGATGTTAATCAGTTTTTAATGACTCAAATTCAAATTGATTCGAAACCAATAAATCAATTCTTTATTAAACTCAAACTGAAGTTAAAGTCAGATAAACTCAAATTAAAGAATCAGTATTTATTTTTCGTCTAAGAAATTACTTGCTGAATACATATGATTTATTTAATACTTATATGACAATGTGATGTAAAAAAAAAAAAAAAAGGTTTTATTGTAATAAATTGCTTTTTGTTCTTGTTGTTTATCAGCAGCCTTGCAGCAAGAACAGAATTCTGGGAATGCTATAACTGCGTATACTGTAGCTTATTTTCACTTCGTATCTCCCTGTTAAAATATCAGATGCATGATCTTGTATGTTTTCAAAAATAGCAGTGGTCTGGAGTTATGTAAGTCGGACAGGCTGGAAAGGCCAATAAGAGAGAGTGTGTGTGTGTGTTTGTTTGCGTCTGTATTAGTGCAGCGAGGGGTTGTCACTGGCTGTTCTGGGATGCCCGGCTGGTTAAAACGGGAAATGTCAAGCGCAGCCGGGGCAGGTATATGCTACAGCGGTGCACAAGGTCACATCCCCGACCCCTGCTGAGCAAACCCGACAGCGCTCCGAGTGTATGACGAACAGACCGCTGGCCTGTACATGCATCTGAATGCCTCCCAGCATGGATTACTTTAAACTTTACTGCGTCTCTGCAGACGGAGCTCTTTATTCAGTGCATCGCACTGTGCAAGAGTGGGAGAAATCTTAGAAAAGCAGTAGGAAAGGCTATTGCCATCAACTCCCGCTGACATGCTTCTCACAGCATTCGGTTTCATTTTCCGCGTTAACGTGTGTCAGACTGTAAGACAGTCGAGGCGATACCCAAAACCTCTGCAAACATGATACAAGACTCTGCGTGACATAAAGGGATGATGAAACCATGCATATTATATATACAAAGTGCATAATGAGTTTTCAAATGCATGTTAAACTCACAGCACTTTCAGAGATGGAGCACGCAGCACAAGACGCTCTGAAAACTCAATGTTAGGAGTTGCACGTGTGTAAATGAACACAGTGCTGCTCTTCACTCTGAAACAGACTACACACACACAAAAAATTGTGTAAATTTTACTTTGAAACAATAATTTCCATTAAGAAAATTACACTTCTAAAGTAAACTTCACAAATAATTACAAAGAAACAAAAATTAACTAAAATGTTTAAATAGAAAGATTAAAATAGCATTATTTTGTAAAATGTACACAAAAAAAGATATAACATATAACCTGATATATAGTATTTACAGTGCTTTTGGCATAACAGAGGAATAAGGAATGTGGGAGGAAAGGCTTTCTGCACCAGGAGGAAATGAATGATCCGTAGAGATGAATAGTATTATTACCCGGCCTCACAACAGATGGAGCAATTACAGATACATTGTGAATTACTGCAAGCAAAGTCCAACACCATCTGTCAAAAGAGAAATCAGAAAGCAAGTCCAACTGGACGGGATGTTCCTCAAGAGTTCCTGGTGAATTGGGGTGCTAGGCATGTCTGTGAATAAAACGTGTTCCTCTGACTGAAGTACATGATTCATCTGGAGAATCTAGATTTGAAAGTGAAATCTGGGACTGACAGTTATTTGCTGCAACAAAAGGACTGTAAGTCAATGAACGTTTTGATTAGGGATGCACGATATATCGGCCACCATATCGGTATCGGCCCATATCGGCTCATTTTTTCTGTTATCGGTATCGGCCAGATAAGAAAATTTGGCCGATATCTTAAAGCCGATAAATAATGCATTATTTCCTTCAGAGACACTTCAGACAAGACTGAAAAAGTTATACTAGTTAAACTTCACAAATGTGAAGTGACATAATGCAGCATCTTCCAATTGTACAGCAGACAAAAAAAAAACTGGATACTGCAGTCAAATTGTAACACTGTCAAGTTTGTCTCAGTGGAAGAGACCGAACCGAAAGACAGCTTTACTTCATCTCAGAGAGAGATTGGTATGCTACAGACTGTCATTTTCAGACTGTTTTGTGTTTCATCTAATGTGTCTATAATATACAGCGCTGCTCTAATTAAAGCTTCTCATCAAAGGCCCTCACTGTGAGGAAACGACCACCTTGAGAAGCACAGCAGGAGAGACGACTTAAAGAGACAGTAGCACACCAGTAATTCAGAGGACCAAAACAAAGACACTAGAGCAAAACACAAAACACTCATTTAGTACTGAAAGGCTGATTGATCAGTATTTGTAATATAAAAAATGGAGTAAAAAAAAATTTAATTCAGAAATTGCTAACAAATTTCAAAAACAATTACAAAGAAACAAACACACTGAATTAAACACAAAATTTCAAGTAGAAAAACTGCAATTCAAAAATAATTTTTACAGTGTATATTAGGCTTGTCGCGATAGACGGTGCTGACGGTGATACCGGTGTTAAGCCGCAACACCGGTTACGTCACTTGCCCACCGCGGCACCGACCCCCACCGTCGTTTAGATTTTTTATAGTAATAAAAATAATTTCGTTCAGTAAAAGAACAGACACTACAATTAAAAATTTAACGCGGCTGCTCAATGCAGCGTGCCGAACGACAGTCGCATCACAGATCAGATTTCATTTCTCCAGTGAGGAGAGTGAGTCAAGCTGACTGACAAGAAGAGTGAGGTGAGACAGACAAGACGATCGCGGATGATTTAGTTTTGAAACTAGATGCAAAAGCGCCTGTTTGGCAGTATTTTGGATTTTGACATGCCTGTTGACTTCTGCCGTTTATCTAAGGTGATTTAAGTTTTTTTAAACATTCGTTTTTTATTTAATTGGTTACACAGTGTTTGCTGATTTTTACTTTATTTAAACTTTGTGTAATTTATTTATTTTATTTATATTTTATACAAGGTGTATGCCATGCCTCCAAGCTTTCTTATTCGTTTTGCTAATAAACGTTTTTATTTATATATATATTATACGTTTACTTATTTCCAGTTTTGTATACCTATTTAAACTTTATGTAAGTTATTTGTTATTTTATATTAGGCATA